>NC_052484.1:17394435-17619486 GCF_009730915.1 Dioscorea cayenensis subsp. rotundata
CCCCGCTGCGAACCGGGTGACCCGAGCGAGTGGAATGGGTCAAAGTATATTTTGGTCTTAGGGCTTTGTTTTCTTCATTTCATTCACTGATTCATAGGATGAGTTGTTGCTTCATCGTCATTAGTCAATTGATCTTGACATCTCCATCATTAGATCAAAGTCTAAGGCTTGAAGCTCACCGAAGATTGGTGTTGGGGACTCTCCATCTCATGCTTGTAAGTCACAAGGCATCTTCATTAATAGATCCAAGTTGAATGCTCAAAGCTTGCCGGAGATCGGAGTCTTGAAAAATAATGATTTTGTGAATCTTGAGAGGAAAGAGAGTGAGTGGTTTTGTGAGTATGGAGAGGCACGGGTGGATTTGAGATTTTTATTTTTAAAATATTTTATAGTTTTAGAATGTTAAGAATGAATGATACATAAAACTAAACTTTTAAATATTAAAATTAATTAATTATGTTTTTTAGTTATGAAAAATTAATACTATATTATATTTTTTATAATTATTAATTATTATAATATATTTTTAATATTTTATTATTAACCCCAATTCGACTCAGTTAAACCCATCAACTCTTAACCCTTGGTCTTGGCGGGGTCAATGCTAAGATCGGATCTGATAACCATGGGTAAATGTTGCCGCATCCATATTAATTTTAGTAATACTAGAAATTGAAGGGGTCCAAATGGCTTGAACACAAGAACTGGCATTTTGAGGGATTTTTTCTTTGCCAGTCCTTGCCATGGCCCATTGTTGAAGAAATTCCTTATTTTTTAAATTATAATAATTTTGGGCAGAGATGGATGAACTTACTTCAAATAAACAAATTACGGGATTATCAAATTGCCCAAGATGAGGGGAGGGAAAAAACATAATCAACACTATTTTTAACGAAGGTTAATAAATTGATTAGAATTTTTTTCTAAAAAATTTGAATAAACAAAGAGAAATTTTGGACAATAATTTTTTTTTATTGCCGTAGAGTAGTGGTTAGAACTTTAAGTAATACATGATGATGCACATACGTGTTGAGATATTAATTATTCGTCCTGATAGTTCCGGTGGGTGGTGTGATGTGCTAAGTCACTAAAAAACTCACTCAAGGAATAAACATACACACACAATCAAAACAAGAGAAAGAAGACAAGTAAATTGGTAACCCAGTTCGGCACAACCTTGCCTACATATAGGGACCAGATTCGGAGAAACAATCCACTAAAAGAGGTTTAAAAACAAGGAGTACAACACTCTCTCAACACAAAGAATATCCTCTCTAGATTGCCCGATGGCCACACACTCAATTCTCACCGAAGAGTCTCTCATTTGTTGGCTCATCCTAAATCTTCAAGCAAAATCTCTTATATAGACGCATCGACGTCCAATAAAGTTACTTCTTTTAGAATTCTCCGCGGCTTCCTAACTTGGACACCTTCCAAAGTTAGATGTTGTAACACCCAGTTGCAACATGACCCACCTTACTGAACATGAGTGAGTTCTAGCCAGATACACCCAAATCTGCGACCTTCAACCTTCTTGGTTCCTTCAGTCCGCCTCGTAGCAGTTGACTCGACCCGAGCTCCTCCTGCCTGCAGCTGCTTCCTTTCTCACGTCACTTCAGTAGATCTCCCTTTCCCGAGGGACGTGCCCACCAAGGCACACGCAACCATCTCACCAAAGATGATCACCGAAGATCTCCCGATCTTCTTTCCAAACTTGGCCCAAGTTTGGTCTTCCCAAATGATCTTCGTTTGACTCATGAAAATATTGTTACTAAACTTGATCTCATCTTCATCCAAGTTTAGCCTTCAATATCTTCAAGTATCATCTTTAATCATCCATGCTTGGGTCTACAAATCTCTAATCATATCTCATGCAATCTTCAAACAATCTCCATACATGAGTAGTCTCCAATAATTAGCACTTGAATCTTTCTTCAAATAGTGTTGCTAAATATGGTCTTGATGATCTCCAAAGTTTCTTCTTACCTTATTTAGTTTGTGTCTTTAAATAGCTCTTATCAAACTAAGTTCCACACAGTCTTCATGATCTTCTCTTTTTGTAAATGATAGGATATTTCTCTCCCTCTTCAAAATAGATCTTTCTAAATAGGAGCTCTATCAAAGATATGATTTATTATCCCAAATCTTACCAAGGATAGATAAACATACTTTAAATAAAACTTACCTTTCTTGAAGAGATCCTTTAGTCTTAATGCACTTTTCAAAAATAGTTAAACATCACATGTCTTCATTGAGAGAAAAAATCTTCTAAATAAACTCTCCACATTGATTAATATTTCGCCACGTCATCATCCTAGTCACATCTTTCTTTGGTGAGTCATCACATGCCACGTCACCTTTCTTTTGTCATGTCACTACTTGGCTTGTCATATAATGACAATCCATGTCAATAGACTTAACACGTCTATGCATACTTTTGATATGATTTGTATATATTGTAAAAATAATAATAAAAATAAATAAATATAGATTTGTCTAGAATTAAAGTCCCTGACTCTGGTGTGTGGATGCATATAGATTCCAAAAATTATTAATACAAATATATATATGTATCACATGAGTTGCATAAATAAAAAATAAAAAAAAATCTAAAAACTAAATGGGAAAGTAAGAAGGACTATATACATGAGATTTTTAGTAATTTTATCTAAAATAATTTATCTAACTTTATTCACAAATATTAACTCACCAACATCATCATAGTTCTAGTTAACCATCAATCAAACGAGGTAAACTTATTTTATACTTGTCTATGAGTTTTTTACTTGGTTACTAGAATTTTGTGTATCACCAAATGTATAACTTGGATTAATTCAGATTGACTTTATTTATGTCTATTTATTCAAATAATATTGTCTACCTATTCAACACACTAGTGACTACCAAATGTTTTGATGTTGCCTTAGTGCAATTAAATATGATTAAAGATATTGCATTTTAATAAAAGATTTGAGATCATGCGGCCAATCTAGCGAGATAGCATAAATCAAACATTTGAACGCAGTGAAAACACGTAACCAATAATGAAAAATAAATACAAATTTGAATTAAAATAAGCAACTTTGTTTGAAGGTAAAGAATAGCAAATGAATATAATATTATTTAGTGAGATGCATTTTTATGCATGTTTTTTTTTAATTTGTAAAAAAGAAAGAACACCTAATGCTCTCACTCTCTGTGTTATTCAACCATCATTTTTTTTTTTTAAGATGAATAGCTAGGTCACTAAAAAAGGTGGGGGCATGCATAAACCAGCGATATCTCTAATGATTTGAACTTAAACTACTTGTGAATGGTTTTAATATAGACCCAATTACCAATAGATCATTTGGTCGTTAATGTCAATTAACCATCATTAGCATAAGCATTCTTTGTGCACCTAATTTGTCATAAAAAAAATTATTATTGCAGTGTACTTGGGAAGATGGACAATCACAATTGAAAAAATCTACAATTTTTAATGAAGTTACTCTAGCACCCAGTACGACAATGTAGCAATCATGCTAAAACTTTAAATTTCAGCTTGTAATTAGCATGATCTTTGCATGGACGTGTGACTCCCCTTGATGTTCTCATGAATTCTCTAGACTATAGCAAAAAATCACAAGACCCTTAAGTCATGCAAAACCTTTACCCAATATGTCATTGATGGGATAATAAAGTCTTTTTTTAGATTCAACTTAGAAGTATACAACCCCAATGTCAAAATCTGAAATAAGAAGGGCGCCGTCTGTGGGAATCGAACCCACGACCACATGGTTAAAAGCCATGCGCTCTACCAGCTGACCTAAGACGGCATTACAATTATTGATATTAACATATTAATTATTAATCTATGATATTTAACTAACATTATAACCAGGATTTTCCTCTAATTTCTCTTGACGCCCTTATTCCTACGCCTCTTCCTCGATCACGAGATCTCCAGGAAACCCTAGAGTTGAGAAAAAAAGGGGTGACTTTGAGGAATCGATTTCGGAGTTCGTAGCTGAAGCGGAGGAGAAGATGCTTAGGGTTTCAGGACGAAGGCTTGCCTCTCTCTCATGGCGGCCGGCCCCCGCTGCGTCATTCGTCTCCTCCCAAAACCTTATCGGAGGTGCTAATCCCGCATCGAATGACAATTCCAAACCGATCGGTCCTGGATTCATCCGTGAGCTTGGTCTTCTTGGGGCCATCCGAGGTTAGGCTTCTATTTTTCTCTTGTCATTCGGGATCTTGTTATATTCCTCCATTTGAAGCCTTACTTATCCTGATGAATTTTCCTTGTTTTTGGCACTCATTTTTTTATAATTATTTGTTAATTAATTGATATTAGATAATTATTTGGAAGATGTTCTTCTTTATCCCTGTTTTACTTCCTCCAGTTGTTTGGTTGTGATGATATTTATGTGCCATTAAAGTTTTCCAAGATGTTAGGATTATTTATGATTTGGTAGGTGATTCCCTTCCTCACATCTTTCTTTTATTGTACTCTTAAATTAATTTTCAGAATTTGTTGTTGTTGCTTAATATGTGGGTGCTGTTCATGTTTGAATTTGAAATGATGTTAATTGTCAAAAAGGGCTTTTGATTGATTTGGTTTCTTTTTGATGAAAATGTTGTCATTTTAGTATGTTGCATGTCATTGGCTGATATAATAAATTGTTTTCAGATGATGCTCGATTTAGTCAATTTGGACATTATGTTGCACTTTTTGTTTAACCAGTTTGTGTTTCAGAGGTGCCTGTTATGCTCACCTTTTGAGTTATCTTTTACTTGATTTTGTTGCTTTATTGGGTAGGAATCATGTGTAGAATTCTCCATTTGTTTAATAGTTGTTCATTCTAAATAAGGATTTAGGAAATTGTTTTGCATGTGGTTGATTTGGAATGGCTATTGGTTATCTTACCATTGCATTATTCCAGGATTGTGATCCATGCTTATGTCTTATCTCAAAAGTTTAAGATTTTTAAGTGTCGTAGAGAAACATAAAGCATGTTTCCCAGAAGTGTTTGTAAGTTTTCAATATTTTCAAAAAGTTAAACATTCTAGATTTCTAGCTCTTTCTTTTGTAAATTTTATCCTATCCTTTAATTATTAACTAAATTTTCTGTGCTACTGGTTTCTATTGATTGATCAGCTCAAATGCTCTATTTCATATAATGTTGCTTCTAAAGATTTTGCATTATCAAGTATTTTCCTATGTGCATTTCCATGTGGAGTTTTAAAATGCACACCTTAAACCTTTCACATCATTGTATGTTGGAATTTGTTTTTTGTGCCATCTATGATACAAGGCTTGTAGTTTAAAATTTAAATTAGTGCTGTAATTGATCAGAGCTTGAGTGAGGTGACCTCAGCTTGAGCTATCCAACACCAATTCGGTTCCTTATAAAAGCTAAATTATAATTTATTTTTTTTAATAATTTTTTAAAATCACCTATTAATATAAAATTTACGATTGAGCCCTTACCTAATGATCTAAAAATATTATGGACTTCTTCTTAAAATAAAATTTATGGTGAAGTCCTAAAATATTTTGGTAGATGTTATACACCCACAGCATACTAACTACAAGTTTATGTATATGTTATTGAGGCTTGTCGAATTAACCCAAGTTTTTTGGAGCTCGCTTATTTGCTTATGGAGCTTGGAATTTTGGTTCAAGCAATCAAGCTTTCCCCTAAACTTGCACAAGCCAAAATTTGGGCAGTTCACGAATGACTTGACTCATTTGACGACACTACTTTATATAAAGGCTAGGGTTTTTTATGTAATTTCTGGTGGTGATGAGGTCAGAGTATTTCTCGTGTTCTTCTAGTTTCTTCAATGTAATCCATGCTCGCAGTCTACGTGTTAGTTGTGGCAGGAAGATTAAGTTTATTGTCTGAAGATGTCAGTGGAATATCAGAGACAATCCTGAATTTTCATCCTATTGTGATGTGAATGATGAATGGAAGGTTTGGAGGATACATGGTAAAGTTTAAGACAAAAATTGTCACATGATTTGAATTTTGATGGAAATTTAAGGTTGCGAGCAAGCTGTCCTTTATCATATGTTCTTTCATCTTAGTTTACAGAATGATGGATTAGATGAAGAAATTTTGGATAGAGAACACATGTTCTTGGTCAGTTTCCTTTCTTGTTGCATGTTCACATTGAAGAAATGTTTACGATGTGTGCTGTTTATGTCAAACAATTAGTTTTTTATTTTTTTTATTTTTTTCCCTCATCTTGTGTATATCATGACATTTCAGCATGCTAGACTGTTGCATGGGATCATGAAAGAAATTTACCTATTGTGTACTCGCTTAACATGCTCATTGACAACTCCTTTGGACTGCAAAACTGTGTACATTTGTTACCGGGGTTGTAGCCTACATAAAAGTAGTGATTTAGTTGAGGATGCTTAACTGAAGGGAGGTTAAGTTATACTTGTTATCTAATTTGTTTGAAGCTAGGTGCTGCTCTAATCATGAAAGGTTTGTATCAGATTCCATGTTGATATAACTTGTAAACTTTAGCCCTAAAGGCTAAAAGGATATGCTAGATAGGTGCTGAAGTTTTATTTTGAGTGTCTTTGAAGACAGCGGAAAGATTTGACATGACATGCAAGAAAATTCTGAGGGATGTATGAAAATATGATAGAAAAGAAGATGATGTGCCGCTTTTTGAGCAATTTAGATCAAGATTGCTGATTTATTTCAATTCATTGTTATGTTTCTATGAGCGTTTTAGTTCTTTAATTAAAGTCGTGCTATGTCTTAGGAACATGCTCCATATTTCTCGCAAGAATTATTTGGATTGACTTGCTTGTCATGTCTTGGTCTAACAACAATTTGTTTCATTTGCTGCGCTGATTACTTCTTTGTTAGTCCATCATGTTTTTCACATTAAAATGTCGATGTGCTTTGTGTGTTACTTCACTCCTGCTTCTTAAAGCTGACAAAAGTAGAATGTAATCCTCACAAAGTTGATCATTTCTAACATTCAGTAAATATTTTACTGGGTCTGTAGCCACGGATGGCATGCGAGGAGCATAATAACTGCAGTGTAGATATAAATGTGTAGATATAAATGTCCTTATGTCTTGGCTGAAAAGTTCACTCTTTGTCGACTCAGGATATGCATCTGAGTCCCTTGCCCCCAGGCCTCATGACTTAGGCTTGGCTGACCTTCCGGCAACAGTAGCTGCTGTGAAGAATCCAAGCTCCAAGATCGTTTATGATGAATACAACCATGAGAGGTACCCCGCTGGTGATCCTAGCAAGCGAGCATTTGCATATTTTGTTCTGACAGGTGGGAGATTTGTGTACGCATCTCTGCTTCGACTCTTGGTATTGAAGTTTGTCTTGAGCATGTCTGCTAGTAAGGATGTCCTTGCCCTTGCTTCCCTCGAGGTTGATCTCTCCAGTATCGAGCCTGGGAGCACTGTGACTGTGAAGTGGCGTGGTAAACCGGTCTTCATAAGGCGCCGGACAGAAGATGACATCAAACTGGCAAACAGTGTGGACTTGTCGACCCTCCGTGATCCCCAAGAGGATTCTGCCAGGGTGAAGAACCCGGAATGGCTTGTTGTTGTCGGTGTCTGCACCCATCTGGGTTGCATTCCTCTACCCAATGCCGGAGATTTTGGAGGCTGGTTCTGCCCGTGCCATGGCTCTCACTATGATATCTCTGGTAGGATTCGAAAGGGTCCTGCCCCGTTCAACCTCGAGGTTCCAACATACACCTTCTTGGAGGAGAACAAACTGCTGGTTGGTTGATCAGTTGATATACCTCTATCGTAGCGTAGAGGCTTTATTTTCAATTTAATCTCACGTAAAACATATTTTTGAATCTTCTTTATATCCCTTTTGTTGTTTGTCAACCTGTAATTTGTCTTAGAGCAAAATAATTGTGCCTGCCTCGGAGGCTTTTTCTTCTGTCACATTGATAAACTCATCAACATGTTGAGGCTTGAGGCCTTGTGTATTGGTGCATTAGGATTTACTAGTGTTATATTTATCATTCATATGCCTTCTTTGTTTTTTTTTTTTAATATCTTGTTAGAGTTATTCCAATAATAGGTTTATTTGCAGCAATGCAGGAGGCATTCAGCAATTCTAAAACTTAGGTGATACCTTTTATTTTTTATTTTTAACTTTGATCTTTAGAGGCTCACTTAACATTTGTGTTCTTGGTGAGCATTTTATTTGTGATTTCAGTGTTCAAACTCTCTTATATTTTGAGGCCCATATCGGAAAGTTCTCCTTCTCATATTTCCAAAAACTTCTCATATTTTATTGTTATTTGGGTTTTTATCCTTTAGGTGCATCTTTTTAATATACCTATTGAATAAAATAATATATTTTTAATTATCAAATGATGATAAATTTGAAGAGGAATATATGAAATAATTCAATTTATAGAAGATTTTTTTTAGTGGTATATAGGAACTCGGTATTTTTCAATTGGAGTGGGTTAAGATATATAATTATATATATATATATATTCAATTTTTTTTAAAATTACTTAATGCATTTAATCAATAATAATTGTTATTAGTAAAATTGGACATGCCATTTCAAAGTGTGTGGATCTATTTTGAATATACCATATTTCCTCACGCTGTCCTCATTTTATAGTTAACTAATAATTATTTTATAAAACTTAACGTCTGCAGATTACACATACTAAATATAGTATAATTTTGATAAATTAATAATTTGATTAAGAATTTTTTTTTTTTGTCTCTTCAAGTTCATTACATGTACAAGATAATAATTATTGATAAATAAATAAATAAATTCTATAAAATAATATTTTTTCTCAAAAATATTATTTTAGAAAAATTTACCACACCAGTGTCAGTGTATATTTCTCTAACACACTATAACTATTGACATAGTATTAAATAAAATAAATATTAAAAGATATGCAAGTACAAATACATCAAGTAAAAACAATGTAAACGCAAGTGGATTCATATATATATATATATAGTCTTATTTAATATTTATAATACCAATGTTTTTTATTCATTAAAATCTTTGAACTAAAGGCTAAATAGATGCTAATCTTGGTGGGGTCTAATCAATTATGAAAGCAGTGGAGTTAGGCCAACCAAGACCGATGCATGTTTTTTCAATGACACAATGAACCCACCCGCTCTTTGCCTTGGACTTTATTGAGAAAAAGAAATTATTATTAATTATTAATTATTAATTAAATTATTAACAAAGGCAAATAATTTAATGAAGGATTAATGAAGGAGAGTGTGAAACAAGAGCCCAACAGCTTGCTTTGGTTGTATGAAGTTGACTCCACATCAATTCCACCACCCCAATTAAAATATATATATATATATATATATATATATAAAACAAATAACAATTAAAACAGTAGTTTTGTGAGCATACCTTCATAAAATAGTAAAATACCATAATTTTTTTACAGAGTGAAATGGTCTCGACTTCCCATTCCTGTAATTTGTAATTTAATTTTTAAGTTAGCAAAAAATAAAATAAAATACTAACTATCATATTTTAGCAGTGGTAATATTGAATAAATACTAATATGGTTTTGAAGGAATTATTTTGTTTTATATACACATTAAAATATATATATATATATATATATATAATGTATTTGCTTAAATATTTTTTATAATTAAAAAACTTAAAAGTTTCTAACAAAATACATTTATCTTCTTTTTCTTTTCTCTTCCAAGAATGTCTTGTGTTTTTTTTTTTATAATTCTTTTATATTTGATATCTTTATAGAGATGTATTATGTATATAAGCAATTGCCCATTTTAGTAGGGTATTAAATATTATATATATATATATATATATATATATAGACATATTTATAGTCTTCAACAATTTCAAAATTTTAAAAAAAACCTGAAACTAGTTTGGTTCATTCTCCACAATAATAAGAATTGGTTATTAGCACAGGGAGAAAAAAAAATCAGACTTATTTCAATTTCCTAAAAAATCCACCAAATCAACCAAAAAAAAATTAAAGAAGCAAATGCAAATAATGAACAAATTTTATAAATGTCTAGAAGTCTCTTGTAAATAATCTATTTTTTTTTTTTTATTTTAAGAAAGACGACAATGACTGAACCCAGGGCGACGCTGACGTGCGGGGAGAAGCGCCAACGCCGACCCACGCGTCTCTCACCTCACAGAAAACATGAGGTTCGATCTCTGGGTCCCTCCCCGAAAACGAATCGCTACGCAGTGACCCGATATCAATCGATCCAGCGCTGGTTGGTTATTTTTTTATTTTTATTTTTTAATTTCTCAAAAAAATCCCATCAAATAAACACAAAATAAAAAAAATAAAAAATTAACATATAAATAACAAACCAAATTAAACAATTTCTCATAGCAAGTCTCAAGTAAATAAAATAATTTTGAATGTACTACAAAAGAAACCTAACCAAATAAAATAGTAAAGGGTAGACCAAATTTAACAACAATGTCTCCATGCAAGTCTTTACAGCCTTTTATAAATATAATATTTTCAATTTCCCAAAAAAAAACCCATAAAATAAACACAATAAATTAATAAAAAACAATAAACAATAACCCAAATTTGACACTCTCATGGACCAAATCTCTTGCAAACCATCTTTTTTTTTTAAAATTTTTTTTTCCCCAAAAACCCATCAAATAAACACAAAATAAAATAATTAAAATAGCAAATAATTAATATATATATATATAAAATATATATATAAATTGACCAAACTCTCACCATTTCTTGAAGCAACTCTCTCTCTTTCTTTCTCTCTCTCTACTTATTTTCTTATTAATTCCATTATTTCTCCACAGTCTTTCTCTCTTTCTCTCTCTGGCCAACAACTGGAAGGATTCTTCTCTTGCTCTTGGTGTCCATTAGAGTTCTCTTTGACCCTCTTTGAGGCTGGGAGGAGGAGGAAGGAGAAATGGGCAATGGGATGGGGACTGTTGTTCTCTTGTTGCTTCTTTTTGTTTACTTTTTGCAGGTTGGAGGAGGTTTGGGCTTGGAACAAGGCCACCAGACTGAGAGGATTTCAGGTGAGGTTCTCTTTCATTGTTGTTCAAGTTTTGTTTTTGTTTTTGTTTTTGTTTTTTGGATCTGTGTTTGGTTTTATCAATGGTGTGTGTATCTGCCCTGAGGCTGGTTGATCTGGATTGCTTTGGTTGGAGCTTGGGATCTGATGGTATTGTGATTTTGTAGTTCTCTGTGTGGAATTTGGTGAAATTATTTGTGCAAAATTTGTGCTTTTCATGATTTGTTTGTATTTTTGTTGTCTTGGTTGGTCTAAAGTTGAATTCTTTTTTTTTTTTCCTTTTTTTGTGGATTTTTGGTGGGAGTACTACTGATTTGCGTTTTGGAGGGCATAAACCATGAAAAAGATTTATATTTTGCTTGGATCTTTGTTGTATTTGGAGAAAATGCAATTGCTTGCTTGGTATTGCTTGATGTGGGAATGTGAATCACATTGTGTTGGTCTGCAAACTTAAGTATGATTGATTTAAATTCTCTTGCTCTCTAATTGGTAATCAGTTAATCTAGGGTTATTGTTTGCAAATTGCAATTTTACCTTTTGCTATATGTTCTCATTTTCACTTTTGCTTCACCATTCAATCATTTTCTCCTTTTAATGATTATTTTTTTCATTCAATCATGATATTGAAACTCCTTTTGCCAGAAACTATGGGCTCTGAAATATTTAAAATCATGCATGGTGAAGTCTCTCGAAGGAATGATTTTTTAATGAGTGGTTGCTGCAGAGACAACATCAACTCTTGATGAAATTGTTGGCAGTTTGGTAGTAGTTTATCTGGTTGGTTGTTTAGCTTAAACTCGTACATTATGAGAGATAAACCACCTTAGAAATTTCCTCAGCTTGGAAAGTGTTTATGTGAAGTTGGAAAATAAGAAAGCTGAGCTTTGTACATCTATAACTAAGACACAGTCTGAACTGAACAGCAATTAAAAAATCCAGGGCAATTTTTTTTCAAACAAACAAAACACTGCTTTCTCCTTTGATTTTGTTATATTGTGAAATTCGTTTTTTTTAATAACATTTTTCATTAATATTTCAACTGCTTGTGTAGTACTGATAATATGGAGATTTTATATATCACTTCATCTCTCTCATGTCCTTCTCTCGATTCAAGTTTTTCATCATATTAAACCCTAATTTATAGTTTTTCAAAAATTTGAGCTAAATGTGAATTCCCAATTGTAGGGAGTGCTGGTGATGTGTTGGAAGATGACCCTGTAGGAAGGCTGAAAGTATTTGTGTATGAGCTACCTAGCAAATACAACAAAAAGATTCTACAGAAGGACCCCAGATGCCTCACACACATGTTTGCTGCGGAGATCTTCATGCATCGGTTCTTGTTGTCAAGTCCTGTCCGAACTCTTAATCCTGAGGAAGCTGATTGGTTCTATACACCTGTGTATACAACTTGTGATTTAACTCCTAACGGACTTCCTTTGCCATTTAAATCACCGAGGATGATGAGAAGCGCGATTCAGCTAATTTCCTCCAATTGGCCTTACTGGAATAGAACAGAAGGAGCTGACCACTTCTTTGTTGTCCCACATGACTTTGGTGCATGTTTTCACTATCAGGTAGTTCCCTTTGCTCAAATCTTGAAGTTGAAGATTAAAATACTCGTTTTTTTTAAATCACTATTAGCTGATAACTGAATTTTTCTTGTATCAGGAAGAGAAAGCTATTGAAAGGGGAATTCTTCACATGCTCAAACGTGCCACACTTGTTCAAACTTTTGGGCAAAGGAATCATGTCTGCTTAAAAGAGGGTTCCATCACCATTCCTCCATATGCCCCTCCCCAGAAAATGCAAGCTCACTTAATTCCTCCTGATACACCTCGATCTATATTCGTTTACTTCCGGGGTTTGTTTTATGATGTGGGGAATGATCCTGAAGGCGGTTACTATGCAAGGTAAAGTTTCAAAACTATAACAATTATAAAACATAGTGATAGTTGTAATGGGTTCAGTTATCATGCAAAAGGCTTCGAAACCTGGAGTGTAGATGTGCTAGTCCTTAGTTATATGTTTCTTTCTTAATTTCTTTAATAATCACTGAGTATTCTGATGGTTTGGTATTGTTTTATCTATCTAACGATTGTGAGAAGTCCTCCGAGATTATAATTGTTCCAACATTTATTTACTTATCCATATTGCAGAGGTGCCCGAGCATCAGTGTGGGAGAACTTTAAAGACAACCCTCTGTTCGACATATCCACAGAACATCCGACAACCTACTACGAAGACATGCAACGCGCTGTATTTTGCTTGTGTCCCTTGGGCTGGGCACCATGGAGTCCTAGATTAGTTGAAGGAGTGATCTTCGGTTGCATCCCTGTGATCATAGCAGACGACATTGTCCTTCCATTTGCCGATGCCATTCCATGGGAAGAGATTGGAGTGTTTGTTGCCGAAAAGGATGTTCCTAAATTGGACACAATCCTCACATCCATTGCCCCGGAGGTGATACTAAGGAAACAAAGGTTGCTTGCCAACCCTTCAATGAAGCAGGCCATGTTGTTTCCACAACCGGCGCAAGCCGGTGATGCTTTCCACCAGATACTGAACGGGCTCGCACGGAAGCTCCCGCACGACAAAAGTATTTACTTGAAACCGGGGCAAAAGGTGTTGAACTGGACTGCAGGACCTGTAGGTGATCTGAAACCTTGGTAGTTCATGCAATAGAAATGCAAATGAAGTGTAAATTTTTTGTGGTGTTTATGGTGGTCTCTCATATCTCTATGTTCTTTTTGTAGCATTAGATACATAATGTATGTGTATTTGACCCTCCTTGCTATTATAATTAAACATTTAAAGGTTAACATCTTCATCCATTTGTTTCTTTGTATTTTTTTTTTCTCTTGCTTTTGATCAATGTTTTTGGTGCATGGATGATTTTTGAATGCCTTGTATTCTGGAAATTTAAATAATTGTTTGATTTTTGTGTTCTTTGATTGAAGGATTTGATGTGGAAATAGGTTACATCTTGGGTAACATGAGTGCAATTAAAAACATGACCTTTTGAACCCTAATTTGTTGAATTGAAAAAGAAAGACAATTTGGTAGGACCGAAAGCAATGTAATTTTCCTTAAAACTTTATTGCATGTTTTTAATGTTTGATTTGAGGCCAAACGTATCTGTCATAAAAAAAAATGAACTCTTTTATTCTCCTAAAAAAAAAAGAAGAGAAATTATTATACCCATAAAACTTTACATTCTTTACTTGTTTACTAAAGATCAGCTAAAAAATTTATAAGACGACCAAATACCCCAACTTTCTTGTCTTAAAAAAAAAATAATAATAATAAAAAAAAATTATATAAACTACAAATAGGTCATTGGAATGGTTGACCCATGATCAGATCCATTCAAGCAGGCCCATAAACAGGTCAATCAGTTTGGGTTCACTGGTCAAACCCTAAATTTAAACCCTTGCTTTGTGTTAGCCTTATGATCAAACCACCTGAAGTGAATATCAAGCTCTGGATGCACACAAGTACATACATACATAAACATTCAACTTATTCCCATCCTTTTAAGATCACCAGAATTAGGGTTTCGATGAAGATTAAAAGTAAATCATTCATTAAAAGAAAAAAAAAACGAACATAATAGAAGTGCAGTGACACCACAATACTTAATTTGTATGCGCTATACAAACAAAATAAGTGCTGCCTCATTTTGTGGTAGACATTCCATGCTGCAATACATTTTTTGGAAAAATGGACGAGTATGAATGTCTGAAAAGGTCACTGCAAATTTATACATAGCTGCTGCTTTTTTCTTTTTCCCTGATCGGTGCTTTTATTTACATATTCATCCCCCCTGCATTGCATATCCCATGCTTCAGCCGACGAGATCAATCAAGGGCTCTCACAGAAGTCCATCTCCTGAAAAATATTGTAGTTATGGCATGGATGAAAAGGGAACTGAGTTTCACTGGCATACAAGTTTTTAGGGGTAAATAAGAATCAAACATTAACAACATAGAAACAAGTGGTTTCCATACAATATGAAGGATAGGAATGAACAGATTTTAATTGATAAAAGAGATGGCGAGCTATGAGAAAATGAAATCAAGTTTGCACCTCCGGAATTCAAATTGTATGTTTGCATAATAAGATTAGTTGATTCAACTTCAAGATTTCTAGTGTGGCTCTAATTGTCAAAAACGTGCTGAGTAGATGACTGATAATGGACTGTGTTACATATGAAGTAAATTTGTGTGAAGATCAATTAGTACCTTGCCACAAATTGGACAGTTTTCACTTCTTTCCATCCATTCATATATACAGCCAAGATGATAATGATGGGAGCATTTCGTCACAATCTTAGGATTGTCAGGAGTATATTCTGCAAAAAAAGTGGCAGCAATTTCCATCAAATAGATTAAAGCTAAGCTTAAACTCTTGATAAGAATACCACATGAGCAACAACAATGCAAACAAAACAACAATTGAAAGCTATCCAATACGAGGACTGCATCCAAAACAAGTTCAAATTAAAGATAGGTTACCTTCGAGACATGTTGGGCAGACATCCTCATCTTCTGATGTTGCTAGTATGTAACCCATACCAAAGCCTTTGGCAGATAAACTTTTATCTGGTTCAGCTCGATTGACTTTACATTCATCTTCAGAATCTGCACTATTCCGTTTTTTAGCAGCAGCTAAATGTTCCACGCCTGAACTACTTCCATTCCTTCGAAGCATCTGTGAATCATCTTGGACAAGACTCATCCCCTTCTCCCGCCTTGATACTAATCCCTCCCTTTGTGAACGAGAATACCTGGGATCTGCATCATATGGCGCAGGTCTGGGAACAAGGTGGTAAGTTTCAGACAAGACATTTTCAGCTGCATTAGTGCCTAATCCTGTAGGCGCCAATGGAGTTACCCCTTGAACAGGGGAAGGGGCTGTCCGCCCCTCAAGCCTTTGAAACATTGCGCTATACTACAAGGAAATGCGTGAGAGATGAGCTGGTGGAGACAAGAAAATTCATTGGACATAAAACTTGAGTAAAAATACAAGAACTATTCATCTCTGGACTGCAAGTGAACAACAGTCACCAATGAACAATGTTGTAACACAAAAAAGAAAAGCAGGAATTGCTTCCCTTCAAACATTTTGACTTTTTGTTTTGCAAAAAGAGCCGAAGCTAAGAAAAAACCAAAAGAGGAAACAGAGGAAAGAGATTAAAAGAAAAGGTTTAAATTAGCGCAGATATCTTCAATCCAGTGCGGGCGATCACGGCCTTGAAAGAAAAAGAGAGCATTCAGGATTCATTCAGCCAAAATGGGCGAGGGAGTCAGCAAGGACGTTTGAATCTCTATCAATGTTTTGAACTTATGATGTAAACACTATATAAGACAAATTGCTCACTAAAATAGAGCTTAGTTATCACTCCAATCTTAATAATTAAAAATACACAACACACATCAGGAAAGGATATAATGTGAGCATCATTAGTGAGTAAGAAAAGACCTTAATAAGACATTAGAAGTAGAGCGCAGATAGGCTTAATGAGATATTCATTATAGAAAATAGTAAGTCAATTAAATTTCCTTGCGATCTCAATAACTAAAGATAAATAACACAGCTAAATAACAAAACATACTACATCCTGTACAAAGAAGATATTATTCCAATCCAAAATGGTATATATTAAGCAGTATGATCATGTTTTAGAAATATCCTGTAGCAACCAAAGATCAAATGAGGAAATATTTATAACCTTAAGTGATTGAACCATTGGGGGTTGGTAATTTCCTCTACTAAATCAATGGCGGGTAAATTTTAAACCAATGTTGTTAAGGGAGCAAGGCGCACCAGAGGCGTGAGGTGCAAAAAAAACATGTGCCTGATCGAAGTAAGGCGCGCACACATAAAGAATATATATATATATATATGGTATATGATAGACTAATAGAAAGGTTAAAGCCTTAAACTCTAATATTAACAAACTTGTCTTATCTTAAAGTTGTCTTATCTTAAAGTCAGAATTCTATTCCTAAAATCATAAGCAACTAATAATCATCATCATTAATGTCAAACTCCAAATTCATGTTTTCATCTTCATTTCCTTGTTCAAAATCATAGCCATCTATAAGGATCTGTATAAAATAGTTAAATATTTATTGCTTAGTTATTAAATTCTATTCTTTTAATAGACTTAGAGATTTTTCAAATACAATGCCTAGTAAATTGTGGCTCTTTTAAACAATAGAAAACCATCAGTTTTTTAAATCAGGCACGCCTTTTTTGCACCTTGGGCTTCAGCGTAAAAAGCAGCCTCATCTGACTAAAAGTGCCTTGTCTTAGACCCTTAGAGGCGCTAAGGAGGTTTAGCGCTGCGCCTAAGCGCCTAGGGCCTAGGTGCGCGCCTTAACAACACTGCTTTTAACAACTATTTTCCAGCTTAAATTCATGGCAGGAGGTTATGCACAATTATATCAGCAATATCCAGAAGTAAAGGTATTTACATAAAGGGCATTGTTCCACTCAAGCATAGTGTTGGTTTTATAAAAGCCAGAACACATGTGCCAGCTCAAATGTATAATAAAATAAATAAAATAGCTAACCAGAACCAATATTGAGTTAGCGTAAATATTACATTACTCGAAGATATCAATTAAAAGAAAGAATTTACCCCGCTGAATAGCTGGTGGCAGAAGTATCTAAGGCATATGCAGTGCCTGTATATAGGATTGTTTGGATGGGCATATTCTTCAAAATCTTCTCCACAAGGACAGCAGCAAAGTGCACCCATGCTTGCAATTATCAACAAATAATAATAAAACAAGGTTGATCAATTCACAGGAGTATAAACTTTAGCAAATCGAAACCCCCAAAAAGTTTAAAATTAAACATAGCTGTTTCAAACCTTATAAAGAACCAAGAAGAAGGCACTGGTTAATGCAAGTGGCTATCTTCCAATCCAAAAAACTAAATAGTGGGATACTGGTGATACATATAAGATATTTAAATGCTATCCCTTAGTGATGCGCATCCAATTGTACATCCATCAGCAAGATAGAAAAATCAACTTCATCCAGATTGCACCTCAAAACATCAGCTTTCTTACTGTTAATCAAGTTGAAATAAGCAATAATAATAATAATAATAATAAATACAATATAATTCAGGCATTGTAAATCATGAGAAGAGAGAGAAGAGTAACATTAGCATGTGGACCTCAAGATGATGCATCTTTCTACATAATGGAGAAATAAGAAATAAAGAAGAAACCACGTAATAATACATTGGAATAAAAAGTCTGACGTCTGACAAAGAACTGTAACAAACATATAATTACTGCAAAATGGTATAGCCAATTCAAGATGATGCATCTTCTTCCATACAGTGGCAGAATAAAATATAAAAAATAGCATCATTTATTATTGGATTGCAACAGATGATTTGAGGCTTCAATAAGAATCATAGCATAAATAAAATATAATTACTTTAAAGTTTGTATGACTTACATTCCAGTATAATATGCTATTATCTTTGTGAAAGATGAGAGAGAACTGCTCCTCGGAAGACTCGTTTGAATAGGGATGAAAACAAATTGCACTACACTACAAAAGCAAGCTAATTAAATTCAAACTGACAGCTGAATTGGGAGTTAGGGAAGCCACTAGGAAAAAGAATACTAAAATGCCTACTCAGAAACAAGCAAGAAAGTTGGAGTATGGTCAGACTTTACCAAGTGAAGTTGTGAAAGTGCTTTCCAATTAGATATGCTTTACTTGAGTATGATGCATACATAAATCATGATAAATCATGATATGTTACACTAGACTAATGGGGAAATCAGGAAAGTTATAATTTCTTTAGGACTTCATTTTAGTTATTTCCAAGGCTCGAATCTTACAAAACCCACTGCATTATACAAGTCCTAACAGAACTCCAATAGAAAAATTGTAACTTTACTCATAACTTCCAACACATCTAATAGTCCAACCTACAAAGAAGATAGTAAGTCCACAATTGAGGAGCTGGCCTGTATTAGACTTTTAAAGGTGAGACAAGACCAGATGATTATGACATAACATGCGTACAAATGTTGGTATAGCGAAAGCAGATCGGGGAACTACAACTGCTAGAAAAGGCAATTGTCAAGTCTTTGCAACCCCATATAAAACAAAATATCTATTTCCTCAAACTTACTACATTTCAAGTGTGCCACGCTGATTATCCTTCCCTGCATATTTTTCTGAATTCATATCCACTATTAACCCAATTAATCAGAACTACCAAATTAGCATAAATCCAAAAACTAGTTCTAAAACTATGTACATCATGGTCAATGACCAAAAAATCAGATTAAAAATTCATTCCCCAGTCATAATAGAAGAATGGAACTACATCTTGATCAACCCATGTACATCAAGATTTATCTCAAAAATACAAAGTAGAATCAAGGAACCCTTCTTCCCCAGCGATGACAACAGAATCCCCCTTACACTGTTTCTTAAGCTCATTCCTTATCATTTCCATTCATTCCACCTACATCCTAACCTCACAAATGCACCAGATAAAGCCTCCATCTTTCACCTACACCCTCCTTCACCAAAACCCTGAAAGAACCACACTAACCCAAGCCCCACCCACCTTTCCGATCATCCAAAACAATCTCCGCAAAAATTTCACACCTTTACTCCCATCCACACCTAGATACCAACAATTTCAAATCCATACCAACAAATCACATCAAATTAACAAAAAATTCAGCATATTCATCATCATCATAAACAAGATCAAACAAAAACGACTGCAGGGGTTTCCCGGCACGCAAAATCGAACGGAAACATTAGATTACCTGCAGAATCAAAGGCATTGGATCACAGGGCAAGAGAGAACCTCTAGAGGTTGGAGAGGAGCCGGCCCCTTGTGAGAAGAGGGGGCCGAAGGAGGAGAGGAAAGCAGAAGACTCTGGGGATTGGGTGAGCCGTCGCTTTGCTTTTCTTTCCTTTTTCTTTGTTTTTCTGGGAAATAGTGGGTGCTCGCACGTGTGAACCACGTGATATACGGCATTTTTTCCTTTTCCCCCTCTTAATTTTCAGAAATATATAAAGAAAATTATTGCTCATATAGTCTTATACTCTTATGTATATAGATGCTTTTTATAATGTATATTATGCCTCTAGATACATTAGGTTATCATACATTTAATAATGAAATTATGATTTTTTTTTTTAGAAAAAATTTTTTTATTTATTTATTTATTTATTTATTTTATGAATCACGACATGCGCCGCCTATAAAGAATGTCAAAAGAATAGACAAATACAGTAATGCACTAGTCATAATTACTTAACAATCCCTTAAAAATTTACTTTATGAGGATAATTAGGGCATGTCACTGATACCTAAAATGATATATTAATAACTATAATTTCACATAGTAAATTCTTTTATTTTGTAAATCTGGAGCAGTGATAGAAGTAGAACTCATCCCACGACGGACCAAGTGAATATTAAATAAACAGACTAATATAATATTTTTATAATATATTTATAGTATATTTGCATGGTATTATGGTATAATGTTTATAAAACCCGGTAAAAACATTCAAAAGAAAAAACGTCAGATAATATAATACAATTTATTAAAAGAATTAATTTTATTTAGAAAACATTAAACTAAATCACTTATCTTCTTATCAGTGGCCACGAGTTATTGACCGTAAGATGGACTCGAGATTGATCGATATCTCGATCTCGAGGCATATGGACGGAGGATGTCTCGTCTCTTAACGGCGGATGACGGCGTTTCCCGCAAGTCACGACTCACGCGAGCTACATCTTCTCTCTCCGTTTCCGTATTCCCGAAATACCCCTCTTCCCGAAATGCCCCTCTGATAGCAATCGTCTCCCTCCCTCGCTCCCCCAAATTCCCAAGCCCTAATCCTCTCTTCTCGCCTGCCCCAGTGGAGAGCTCTTATGAATCAGCGGCACATTCATGCTTTCAATGCTCTGTTGATTTCTCTGGCTTTCTGGGTCTTTCCTGATTTTTTTTCTCTCTCGAAAGGTGGTATCTTTCTGCTTGATTGTCCTAGTTCTGGTGTTGATTTTGTACTCAAGTTTGCTTTTTTGCATTTTAGTTTTTCAATCAATCTAACTTGTTGTAGGATTTACGGAAGTGTTGTTTAGTAGATTTTAGCTTTGTGTTTTTAAACCAATCTTTTTGGTTTATATCTGGTCACTGTTTGATTTCAGACATGAAAGCTCATTTTATGTAACTTCTGCATTAGTTCAGGGCATGAATTTACTTAAGTTTTCTTTTTCATGAAGTATGTGAAGTAGTTAATTCAACTGAAAGTTGTTGAGATGGCATGCATTCTTTGATTATAATTACTGAATTAAATTGCGTCTGTCTCAATTGTACACTTCTTTACGTCCACTTCACGGAAAGTTTCCGTGATTTCTTGTGTATCATTCATTTTTTTTTTAATATTTGAAAGAAACAGCAGTTGTACAGATTTTGGAGTAAGCTAACTTGAAATGTATGCTTAGTTTAGGTGGTACAATCTAATGGATGAAATAACCAAGTAGAGAAATCATGTTGCGCTTTTAAGTGAATCAAACTTCTGGTCTGAGAAGTGAATGAAATGATGGCAGCTGGCCAACAAAAGAAGAGATTAACAAGCTCTAATCTGCATGACCAATATAGAGGGAAGAAAAAGAAGCAGAAGCAGCAGCTGGATCCCTCTGATTATGTATTGAATTTCAGATCTCATGTGCAGCTCGAGTGGGATGATAGTCGGAACAGAGTCATAGGAAAGAGAGAGCAAGTTGGGGTAACATGGACAGACATGGCTCCTTTCATTGATTCTCCTCATCCACACTATTCAGGTCTAGCTGATGTCCTTTCTGTGCCTCCAACAATTTTTGATCTGGAAAATTTGATGGAGGTGCTCTCTTATGAGGTAAATATACTCCGATGACGACCTGCGCTTATGTTTTGAAGTGGTGATCTTTGGTTTTATATACATGTGTCGTTTTATGATTGCCAATCTTATTTCTCTTGTCATCAGGTTTGGGCCAAATTTCTGTCTGAATCAGATAGAAAGCTTCTCACTCAATTCCTTCCTAGTGGGACCAGTGGAGAACAAGTACTGAAGCCATTGCTAATGGGGGATAACCTTCACTTTGGAAATCCATTTCTCAAATGGCAAGTTAACATATGATTGGCAAGTTAACATATAATATCATGTTCAAAGTTCTAGTGCAATAGCATAATGTCCATTAATTCCATGGAAAGTGAAACCTGTATTTTAGCCATTTGCTAATCATTCTGTCAGTTTTCCATTTGTTGTTTTTAAAAAAATTGTCAGAAGGTTAGTGCTGATTTTTGTCCTGGTAGTTGTTTGTCTCATCCTTTCAGTTTGTATTTCATTTACTAATTATATCAAATGAAAAGGGGTTCAATGAAATATGAGTTTCAAACATTATTAATTGTCAACTTTTATTTCCTGTTCCTATTTGTATTGCATGACTAAATTTCTTAAAGGAAAACCATTACATTTTTTTGGAATCATGTCCCCTATATATTTTTGTATCAATTATTGAACCATCTGTGTTGTATATTGATTATTGATAGGTCTACTTCACTTTGTTCTGGTGATCTTCATCCTGATAAAGTTCTTCAAAAAGAACGGCACATCAAAGCCGACAAGAGGGCATATTATTCAGAGTTGAGCAAATATCATAATGAGTACGTCTACTGTGTAGTAATTCAAGGTTTTTATCATTTTTGCTCTCCTTTAACATTTTGTTTGAGGTTATCTGATGTCTGCAATTATATTTCTGCTGGTAGCATACTCGAAATTCTTAAGAAGTGGAGGGAACAGTGGGCTAGTTGCAAGGATCCAGAGATATCGTGGAGGTCATTTTCTTATAAGAACAAGGAACACTTATGGTTCATTATGGCTATAATGAATGTTTAGAAATACATTAGAAGATTGCTACATTCGTAGAACACTCTTAATTGACTATGGCTATAATGAATATTTGGAAACTCCTAAGCACTTTCTCCTTGTACTTAATTTTTTTAAAAAAATACAGCTTTTCTTCCATACGTCATATGCTGCTACTAATCTAGCATTTCTTCACCAAGCAATAGCATCTTACTTAACTGTTTAAAGTTGAGTTAGATGCTGTTGTTAAGCAATTAGTTGAACTTGTCGTCATTCGGAGGGTTTTTTTTTTTTGTTTAATTTTATTTTTTACCAACTTTACATACTACTTAGTTTTGTATCCTCAACTCAAGTGATGTGAGCTATTTAAGTCAGACTAGCTTTCTAACCCTAAATATGTGGAAGACAGATTATCATCCATTCAGTTTTGGAGGATTTTGTTATACAAAGAGGAATTGGAGGGTGACAGTGTCACAGTGGACTGGGTAGCCCTAGCTCATAAAATTTTCGATTTGGACATAGTTCATTGGACATTGGGACAGGCCCTGGCTTGGAATTTCCTTATACCCATATTTTCTTGATTTTCTTTTGGTGCTAATTTATTCAAAATTGAAATTAGCTTGGCCCAAATGAATAGATCATCACTAGTCCAGGATGATCAATCCAGGGTCTGCAGTTGCCTTTCAAAGATTTTCATCCGTTCAGCCTATTGCACTCCAAATTTAGATTAAAAATAAAGGCTTGCTACTCAAGGGATGATCATTTGATTGCTTGTATGCAATAAAGACAGTTTTTGTGGGTGATGCCAAGGTGGTCCTGATTGTCTTTTACTCGCAAAAAAGGTAATCATGACCCAATCTGGCTGATATTTGTGAGAGCAAGACTAATATTCTTCTACTTGTTTGCAGCATGTTGCTGTTTTCTGGATGAGCTTCTTGACTAAGTTATATTCTTTTTTTCTCCTTTAAATTTTGTGATTATTAGAATTTTTTTCAAAGTTGGACTACATTGGATTTTATTCACTTTGTTGTTATATTTTGGCACATGCAGATAATTGGGCCTTTTGATTCTGCAGGAAAGAGTTCACCAAGCACAACCAAGAAATTGTATCAGTTTCAACAGAAAGGACTGTTGTTCCCATCTCCAAGAAAGAGATTCCTCATGAAAATTGTGTTCCTGGAGGTGATGTTGGTAAATATATGTCCTATATCAAGGTTACAACACCTTTTTCTTCTTCTTCTTCTTCTTTCTCTTTCTTTTTTTTTGGTTTTTTCTTTCTTTCTTTCTTTTTGTTTTTGTTTTTGGTTAGTTATATTCATAGAATTTGTGCAGCTTCTTATTCTCTCTTTTTATTGTTCGCCTTGGTTCTTATAGCATTATGGAAGCATCTCTTCACTAAAGTATGAATAAATTTCCCTTGCTTCAACAGACAAATTTTTATTGTTGTTTGCATGGAAATTGTGATCTTTAATATGAAACCAGGGGGAGATGACATACGATATGGATGAGCATAGGATGATGTGTAATTAATCCCATTGAAGGTTTCTTGAAGATCTCTATTTCGGTGCCATGTATTCTTAGTTCAAATATGTTGTGCAACTAGATTATTGCAAATAGGCTCTTGTCTTGACCTTAGCTTGATAAGTGAGCCTAAATAGGTATATTGTTGTAAATGGGCCCTTTAGCAAGGACACATTGCTTTAGTGCTTAGGCTCTAAAGTAATTGGATAATAAAAACCAAGGAGCTTTTAACTTACGTTTGTATTTTGCTTTAGACTGAAATGCGTGCATAATATTATTTTGGAAACATTACTCTCTCATAATGGTGTCATTTGTAGTTGATTATGTGACACAGTTAGGTTGCGATTCTACCTAACATTTTATTTACTCTTCAAACATATTCAGATAAGTAAACAGCAGCTCCAGCTCATAAAAAATTTGAAGCGAAAATGGTGACGAGATTCAGCCCATTTCCCTCAACCGCGTGCTTGGTGATATCAAAGACTTTGTTGTGGAACCATATGCATCATTTGAAATGGAAGAAAGGAAGAGGTTTAATGATCACTGGTTAGTACTTCTTTGTGTCATTAATGTTTGTTTTACATGAGAATATTCAGGCTTTGGAATGTTAATCTTGTGTTTACAGGTTAAAAGTTGTTAACAAAGATCTCTCAACAGCTTTTAATATCTGGAGAGACAAGAAGTGGAAGAGAGAAGAATGGAGCAAAACTTTGAAGCAGGAACTTACTGAAAAGATGAAACTACGGGTAAGGCTTCCCATGGCTTCTTATATCCTAGTTAACCCTCACAAAAACGTCACTGGATGTTAATGATTATGCTTATCGCTTCTATTGACAATATTTAAGTTTGCTCTTGTTAGTTATTAGAGAATTTTTTTTTTTTCTTGTTTTAAAATGGTTAACATATATTTGGTGTTATATCTCTCATGCATGCTCAATTGCTTTCATTCTTTGTGGGTACCTCCATCCTTTAAGTTGCTGCAGACTAAATTTGATGTCAATGTCGGAGTTGACAATGGGCCTGGCGATGTCTCGCAGAGCATGTCTGTGATATAGCATTTGATAGAACTCCATCAAATTGTTCTTGCAAAATTCATATATGGTATCTGTCCCTGTAAGAAATAATAGACATGATGGGATGCTTTTGAATAAGAGATCTCAAATATCAATGAGGCTAAGAAATCTCGTGGTACTTGTGTTGTTGGACTTTTTATTTAAAGCAACTTTGAAGATAGAGCCTTTACTTTAAAACTTATGTACCTACCTTTCAGCCAAATTGGCTCCTTTTGTTTGGAAATAATTTCTTGCCACTGTAGAATTCTGTCCATCCAATGTGAGATTTGCAAAATTGGAAATGCTTGACATCCAAATGACCTTGATTATGATGTCTTCATCCATGCTTTTGAACATCTTGATTGCATTGGATATATAGGAACTTTCTGGTAATCAAACTTGCTTCTCAGACAATGACAGCGGTGCAGATGGCTGGTATGGAAGAGATGATTTGATAGCAGACAGTACTCATGCCATTCTTCATTTGGTTAGGCTGATAAGCTTCATAGTGTTAATTATAATAGACTTTACTTTAGATCTTTGAAAATTTCCTGTGACGCACCATGAAATGTTATAGTGAACATGGAATTCTTGATTCATTAGCCATGCTTATGTTAACCTTCCCATTGTTTAAATTTTAAGTTTCGGCCTATTCATTCTCACGCACAAACTGACCTCGTTTAAGTTTGGGACAATCATGTGGAAGCTAGTTTGATTGGTGATTTGATTTATAAAGTCAGATGCAAACCAACCCTGCTATCTGGAGCCAATTCAACCCAAAAGCTTCAGTTGATAGGATGAGAGACTTGGGTTTATATATTCAAATCCATATTTACCAAATCAACTGTTGATACTTGCTAGTCTATTTTAACTAATCACGTTTACAAATAAAAAAAAATAAACTAAACTCTAATACCATGTAAGCTGATATGATAAGAAACCCATGCTTATATACTAAGATCCATATTTATTGGTTAGTGTAATGTACATTAATGCAAATGTGGATCAGTTTTGATGTCTTGCTGGACGATCGCATGTTACTTTTTTGCATACATTGATGTCAGTTAATTTATTATCCTTGAATCAACATTTTTCTGGTTATTGCACGAGAATAGATTATGCTATCTCAGGAGATGAAATATTTCAATCAATCGTTGTCTGGTTTAGCTTTTAAGAAAATCTTAATGGCAAATTAGATAATTTAAAGCCTTTGGGTTCATTATTTTGGAAAGAATATATTATTGTTGTGCTAGTAGAAGTCTTATGGAGAATGTCTTACTTATAACTATGTATCTAAATTGAATGTTGTTTATTTGAGAAATAGGATTGGCATATATTATGTTTTCTAAACCTGGGTGAAACTCTTCTTCTTTATATGCACTTTTGATAAAGATAAATATAAACATGCTTTGATCTTGGCAAGTTCATATTAATCTGAAATCAATCGGAGATGGTCATGACTGTTGTTTTTTGTCAGGGTAAGGAGGGAACCAAGTTGGTGATTTTAGTCGAAAAACAAATGGAAAATGGAAATTCTGACCCCTGTATGGATAGTGATTTGATAAATCAAGAAAAAGTGAGCTCCCTAGATATACCAGAATTGACTCGGAGTTCTCTAGTCTCTTCACGTTTTGTCAAAAAAAGAAATCCTTTGGAAGGTGATGCTAAATCACAGGATCAAGCAGTAGTGTGTCAAGGCACAACAAAACCAGCAGAGGATTCTTCGGTCATTCAAAAGTTTCTCGGAAAAAGTAATCCTCCAGATAGTACCATGGAACAGAAGGTGTCTGCATCATTCCCGGACGACATGTGGCAATCTGTTACTACTCAGGATTCATGCTATCAGGCTGCTGAAGAGAACCATAGATATCCGTCTGCTAGTGGGATTTCTCTTGGACAACTTCAGCCTACTGCACAGGTGATAGATTTGGAAAGAGATGCTCTAGAACATGACACTAGAGACGATGACACATCCTCACTTTGTTCATATGCTAAAAAGAAACATGATGAGCTCCTTCAACCTTTTCCAAATGGACCTGGGACGATGCCCTCATACATCTTGAGACAATTTCAGGAGCAACGAGGTTTGGTGGAGCAGAGGCAGGCCAGAGAGAAAGAGCTTTACATTCATCAAATAATGAACAAGAATGTCTACTCTAATGGGGAATTCCCAGGGCGAACGCATATTGCATCAACTGAAGTGCAGGACTTCTCTGAATTGCCATCTTCAACAAATGGCGGGATGGCGAGCCAAAGTTGGTTTTCCGATGATCATCTGCCGTCTAACGGGTGGCCTGGATATGAATTGTCAAACAATGGTCAGAATTTGGGAGATGCTCTCAGTGCAGATGGGAGTCTCTTCAGTGTTCTATCTGAATGCAGAAAGTTGCCATCTCGCCCATCTTACGCCGAAACTACAAGTTCAGAACGGTTCATCCAAGCCGGGAATTTTAGTGGTGCTGAGAACATACGTGGATTCCCTGCTCGGCAACCCAACAGCTCAACTCCCAGTGATGCAGATGAGGTCTCTCCGGCCTTAGATAACGTCTCTTGGAACTTTTCGCATCAGAATAAGATGCCTTGGAAGCACTAACATTAAGGTTTTGGCTTCATTGGCATGGTTATTAGGTTTTTGTACATATGCATCTGGGAGGAACAAAGTTGGTCGGTCGCTTTTCTCGTTCAAAATACGAGCTCTTTCTGTAAAATTGTCTGGCTTCTTGCCTCACTCTTTTTTTCATTCTAAATAAGATATAACTGGTTATTTTCCATTGTTGATTTGATTCCTTTGGCAAACAATGTTCTTTTGCTTATCATTTGTTTCTCTTGTGACCAGGTTTATTGTTAATGATCATCTAACTGTTTGCTAATCTGCAACACTGAAATCTGGATTCACACCAATGCCAATAATTTAATTGATATGCCACAGCAAATAACAGCAAAAAAAGAGGGTTTGTTTACACATGAATTCCCATGAATTTATGGGAGGTAAAAAGAAAAATTACAAAGAATACAACGCTTCTTTTTACACTTAACTCAAAGCTGATGAACTAATTTACAGGTTTGCTCTGAGAGTTTGAATAGAAAGATGTTGGTATTCATTTATCTTGCTGCTGTAAAGAGGTGGCTTCCAAGGGTGACGGTCGGGGTACCTTCGCCCATGACCGTTGTCAGGCTGATTTCTTTTTCATGTATTCTGTTGAGCTCTAACACGACAAAACTCATCGGTGGGCGTCTTTCTGAAGATGTGTTCAGGCACCAGAAGGCAAGCCTCAAGAACTCTTTCATGCCTTCTGTGGTGAAACTGCTGCCCATTCGGGAATCAACGAGGGATGAGATGGTGCTCGGGTCTTGATAGTTTTGTACCTTCACTTGCCAAGCCCAAAATACCGAGTTTTTCTATTAGATTACCGAATTTGAGAAATCGAGGACAGTAAATAATTGCAGCAGATTGATGCTATAAAAGCTATCATGTTGGAATTACATTTGCTTGACATCTGAAGTGGGAAAACAAGTTTTGACAATGAAGAATAATGTGGTCATACCAGAAACATGTTTCGGTCTAGGTCACTGATCCATGAAAAGTGCAGTCCTAAACATCAACATCAACAAAATTATTGTTTATGTCTTGAGGATCTGAGAGAGTGAAGCTACTAGAATGCAAACAATTATCATTGTGGAAACATGTGGTAGCTTTATTGTCGAGGTAGGTGATCGGAAGAAGATCATGAAAAGAGGAACAAATGCTTTAGCAGTAAGTATGAGGGAGGAATGCACTAATTTTGATCAGAGCATGATCAGAAAAAGCTTTACTGTTGAAAATTTTGAAATTTTCCTGCATATGTCTGAAAGGATCTATTTCTAGACAAAATATTAAGTGAAACAAGGACTACTAAGTTTACCTTTGCAATGAGACTTTGATCTGTTCTAGCATCCCGTCCGCTAACCAATTCAAGAAGAAAAACTCCAAAACTATAAACATCACTCTTTGCACAGAAAGTCCCTGAATGCTTTACCCTGTGTATATGTTAAATATAAACATGGATGATAAGTATCTGAATCATCAAAGTTAATAGATGATGCATGGTTTATATTACATAAAGAAATCCTCATAAATGCAAAGTAATAGCATTTCAAAAGGCATAGAATTAGTCAAGGGAGTACTCAGGATCGATGAAAACATCGTCCACTATCATTTGGGAGGTTGAAGAGGCACCACCAATTCTTTCCATCAAATTTCGGAGCCCAGCATCTGCAACTTTAGGAATGAAATCCTCATCCACTAGGACATTTGCCGTCTTAAAGTTCTTATGTATCACCGGAGGATCAAAACCATGCAAGTGAGCCAGACCTAAACAACAAGAACATGCAAGAAGTCACAAAGAACGCATAACTTCAGTAGTGTCTTTTACTAGGCAATATGAAAAGAAAAACTTCAGCTTCAGGAAACAACAAGAAGATTTCAGGCAAGGTTAAGTAGCACCTAAATAGAGTCCTTTGTTTTTTTTTTTAAATATATCTCACTAGAGAAAAACCTGTATCATGATAACCACCAAGGCTCAGTTATTTTGCAAATGATCACCTTTAGCTGCGTTGTGGGCTATCGAGAGCCTGTTCTTGAATTCTAGCTTTTCACTCGACATCTGATTGGCACCTAGAAAATATGCCAAAATTCATCCAAATTGAAGCTTGTATGATGAATTAAACGATGAAGACCGAAGAGAAAAAAAATCTGATGTGAAGAGAGTTCCAAGTTACCATATAAATGGCTGGAAACACTGCCATTCGGTATGTACTCATAAACGAGCATCTGCAAGTCCTTTTCTTGACAAAATCCCAAGAGGCTCACTAGATTTCGATGCCGAATAGTTGATAAATTACGTACCTAAAAGAAAAGATTAAGCTTCCTAATGTTGTAAGCATAAGAGCATCGAAAGGTGCAGATAATTGATTAGAAGGAACTTCTGAGCACCTCTTCAACAAATTCCCGACTAGGGGCAGCTTGACGACTTTTAATGGCAACGATCATCCCATCTTGAAGCAAACCCTTATACACTTCTCCAAATCTACCATATCCAATAAGATTAACGCTGCTGAAGTTTTTGGTAGCAAGATTTAATTCTTCAAGAGAGAAGGATCTTGCGCCTTGCAAGCCGGACGGGTAAGACACACCCCCGGACAGTTCGACATTTCCTCCGGCTGAATCATTATGGAAAGCATACACTAAATCAAATGCTGAACAATCCAAAGAATTGACTGAGAGAATGAGTACCCTGTATCGATGGTTCTGATGAATTAGTTTCCGAAGTTCTTGAAATACTTTTACGAAATAAGCAATACCATAGTAGAAAAATTATCCCCACAAATGCCACCACTCCTGCAGCAGCTATGAGAGCTACTACAAGAGTTCCTGACATTTGGCTCGGGATTCACTTCAATCCAATGGCAATGTGGCTGAGAAATCTTTGTCTCTACACATTTGACCTGAAGACATAAAAAGAATCAATCAAGAATTACATTGATTCGAATATGACAAAAGATTTGGTAACAAAAATTAAACAAGTAATCAGTAGAAGAGATTATAGACCATTCAATATAAGCAACATTGTGAATTTCTGAAAAGCTTCATAAGAGACACACAAAAGGTACATTCCCATATGCATGAGCAACAAGATGAAACCCAAAAGAACAATGAAAATCGAACACAGGACTCTCAACAAACACATATACCTGCAGTTTCTTCGAAATCAAACACCAGGGTGGCTCTGAACAGCTTCGCCTCATTCGGCAATCATCGAAACGAAGAAGATCACATTCCCCATTTACTGAGCATGCCAAATCCAAAACTTGCAATCCCAAACACACACCAGCCCCAAATCACAACAACAACAACAACAACAACAACAACAATGGCAATGAAAATGGCAATGGTTCATTACAACTAAGCAATTGGTTGCTCAGTCAGCATCACCAAACAAAAAATAGCAAGGAAAAAAAAAAGAAGAAAAGAAAAAAGCTTAAATTTTGCAATGATTCATATCATCTAGTGAATGCAGACAACGCATAGGGACAGTGACTAAGCGCCGACACAATTTGATACCCTCTCTGAACTTCTCAAACTCTCAACTCCCTACCAAACTCACAACCATTAAAAATCCCACCTTTATAAGGACAAACAGCAAGGAATGAAAAATCAATGAAGCCACAAAGAGTGCATACCATGATTACCATTGAATTGAAAGCAGATGAGTAATGAAGTGGAGAAAGTACTTGTTTTCATTGGCTGTAAAGCAATCTGAGAGGGTCTTTGTTGTCTGCTACTACAAAGCTTGTGTTGAATCTCTCTCTTTTCCTTCTCATCATCATCCTCCTCCCTCCTCCTCTTCCTCCTTCTTTTCATTCCTCTTTTCTCATGGTCATCTTCATCTTCATCTTCATCTTCATCTTCATCTTCATCAATGGCAATAGAAAAACTATTGCTTCTTTGTTGATTAGTGAAAGTATCACACAAGAGGGTGTAGAGAGAGAGAGATAGAAATAGAGAAAGATTTAATTGAATATTGGAACTTGATTGAAAGAAAGAGAGCTTCAAGTTTTTTTAATTTTATATATATATATATATATATACACTGGTTTGGCCTTCTTTATTAATTGCCAAAAATAGTATTGAGATGGAATGGTAAATATTAATTCAGTTAAATAAATTAGCACATAAGATTAGAATGTCTGGGTTGAATAAAATTGGACTATAATAATAATATTTATTATTATTATTATTATTATTATTATTATTAACAAAATACAGTGTCACAAGTGTGAAGCATGCAATAAGCACCCGTGCCATCAACTTGCTTGAATTATTGAACTCAGAATTAATAAACTAAAATATCATTGATATAATTATTATTTATCAACTAATTTATTCTTTTAATATTAATTTTTTTTAACAATGTAAACAAGCCATTCTTTACCTAGAGTCAAATGTTTTAACTATTCTAACATTATCATATTAGAGTTGAATGTTTTAACCGTTTGGTTATTACCACGGTGTCTGAATTTAATTTCTTTCATGGAATTTTTAAAGTTTGTTTTATCTTTTTTATTTATTGTCAAAATATTTTTGATAGAAAATGGTTAATATTAATTCAGTAAAATAAATTAGTACATGAGATCAGAATTTTCAGATTAAATGTAAATGGACTGTACTTATTATTAGTCAATCAATTTAATTTCATGAGTTGAACTTTTATTCTTGTTTGATCTCTTTTTGTTTATTGTCAAAATGGTTTTGATATCAAATGGTAAATATTAATTCCATGAAATAAATCTGGACATTAGATTAAAAGGGTTTATGGTCAATATAAATCAATCAGTTTAATTTAATCAGCTGAGCTTTTTCATTTTATTTGCTCTACATATCAAACTTTTAAATTTTAATTGAACTGATTAATATTATTTGTAAAATTTAAATTTAGAATTGTATTTTTTTAATAACAATGTCGGTAAAGTTTCTACTCCACACATATGAGATGCAGTTGTTATCAATCAATTAGTTTGGTTCAACAAGCTTAATATATTAATCTCATTTGATCTTAGAGTTGATTGATTTAAATTTATTAATATAGTTAATACTACATAAAATTATATATGTTGTTAATTATTTTAATTAAGTATATATAATAAGTGAATTTTTTCTACAACACATGTATGATAAACTCCGGCAAATTTTATTTAACTTTCAATTATGAATTAGAAGGAAGTCGAATTTTGATCTATATAGGAGTATGTTATTAATTATTTTAATTAATTATTTTAATTAAGTATATGTAATAAGATATTTTTTTCGCAACACAAGATCAAAATCCCATAAATTTTATTTTGACTTCAATTATGTATAGAAGAAAATTGAATTTTGACTCATACATGAGTTAAATACTTTACCTATGACCTTTAGTTTTTTAAATATATTTAGTCAATCAATTTATATCAATCAATAATTAATAGTTAACATTATAATTTATTATTGATTATATAAAAAGGGAATATTTTGGTTGGGAGTATGGGTGAAGTTTCTAATGATAAGAAAAAGGAGGTGGTTAGATTAAGGGAGACAACAGGCTGGTAATCCTTGGATTCTATAATGTTTCCTACCTGGATTGGATTTAACTTTTGTTTTCTTGTTTTTGTTTTTATTTTTGTGTTTTTTTTATTATTATTTTATTATTATTTAATTATTTTTTGGGGTTTGGAAATGAGTGCAATACAGCTGGATGTTATGGGAATTTAATGAGAGGACCAATTGCACCTCAATGGGCCACAGGACATTTGGTGAGGAAGGTTTGGGATTTAAGCTTCCTCTATTTTATTATTATTATTATTATTTAATTTTTATTTTTATATAAATGTTTTTTTTTCTGTGATTTAATTATGTATTGGTTTCAAGTGTGGGTTTCTAGGATTTTGATTCTGTATTATACCTCAAAGACAAAATATTTATTGGTATTTGGACTTATTGGTAAATTGGATGGAAGTGGAAATATAATAATTAAAGTTATTTTATGTTTTATGATATATATATATTATTAGCTGTCTTATGTATTTGACTTTTAAATTTTTGATTAAATATTGAGTTTCTATATAAAATTTTGTAGAAAAACACTAACTTGACTTTATGTTTGAAATTGGATATATATCAAAACATGTCTAAACTTTATTTATATTAGAATTCAGGATCTTATGAGTAAAAAAAAAAAAATTTAATGAAAGAAAATAATCAAAAATCCTTAACACTATGGTATGACAAAACTACTATAGACTAATAGATAGATAATTTTTTTGGACAATTATTTTTTAGAATTTTTATTTACATGATTCTAGCTCTTTTATACAGTTTATATGTATATATATATATATATATATATATATATATTCCAGTTCTTTATGTATATGTACTACATGTGTTTTATTATAGAGTTTACGCATATAATTACTTTATTCTTTCTTGATATATTTTATGCTTTTTATTAATTTTAAAAGAGTATTAGATGGGTTTGGAAAAGACAGATTTAAAAAAAAAAAATTATAATGTAACATTTTACACAAAACAAGCTCTCATTTAAAATAAAACCAAGAATAAGAACATGTACATGATTTAAAGAGGAAACAATGCTATATAATAATAAACTTGGATTTATGTTGACCTTGGGAACAAATGGAACAAAGTTATGGGATGAACTTTAGTAAGATAGAAAGAAAGAAAGAAAGAAGGAATCATCTTAAAAGAATGGACCAGCTGCCACTCTGGTCAGTATCAACAGAAAGACTATGGACAACTTCTTGATTGGTGGAAGCCAATACTAAGATCCTCCTTATTTAATCAACCCTCTCAATCTCCTAAATTATATATCTATCCGTATATGGATCAAATTAAAATTTTCTTTTTTTTTTTAATGTGAGTGAAATAGAGCAAAAAAGATAGTTCCCATTGATCCCAACCGTTGCCAAAGGACCTTTGTCCAATGACATTTGCTTTAGTGTGAAAGGTTTAGTTTACGGGATGCTCATTACTTGGATATTGGAAATGCACTAATTACAGTAGTAATGTAATACTAAAGATCCCTGACTGTAGATGTGGTTTTGCAGCCCATTTTTTATGTCTGCTGAATGAAAATTTATTTTTGGGCCATCATTGCCATTTGTGTATATGTCCTTCATTGTATATGTGCTTGTCACGTTCATCGATATATATATATATATATATATATATATATATATATATATATATATGCAAATACTTGTTTTGATTAAAAAAAAAGAAAGGATAGGGAAGAAAAGAGGTATTTATTTAGATTATATTAAATGTTTTGCTCATTTTGATGTATATCTATTGTATGTTATAGTTATTTAGATAATAAAAATAATTCTTGAAGTTAGTATACAAATTTTTATGAATTGTTTATAGTGGTTAGTTTGAAATATCTAGAAGTAAAAAAATTTATAGTGACGTGATGCCGGTGTCAGTGATAAGTCAAAATTCAAGGTAAAAAAATGCAATATAGAATAAAAGATATAAAAGAGAACTTCTATATCGTTACATATATTAAAAACTATATAAAAAACATACTATATATATATCTAAATTAGTTTGAGGAAATATAATTTAGGTACGCCCCTAAATTGTTGTTGTTTAGGGTATTTAATCACAGTCATCGAATTATTATCTAACAAATATTTATTTATATAAGTACTATACATTTTTTTACTGTTCATAAATATTGTGTGATATTGTATAACGCGTTTTGATACTATTTATGATGATAGTAGCCGTCAAATGGTAATCCGATAGCTACTAAGACGTTTAAGTCCTTTACAGCATTGGTAGACGATAAGAAAAAAAAAATGCGAGAAGAGAGAGAATGAGAATGGGTTGAATGAGACATGGGCTAATCATGTAATAGAGACGTTAGATTAACATTCAACGATCTAACAACATCTCACAAGACACAAGCGTTATATAAATATTGGATGAGAAATGTTTCTTTTATGTGGAGGTTATTGGGATGATAATTGAATTTTAATCCAATGGTTAAACACAACGTAGATTTTATATATTTATTTTTGGGAGTAGAAAATCTTATAAATCATCATCAAGTTCAAATATTGGAAACTTAAATGAGCTCAAAATTCTCAATAAATAAATAAAATACGGGGAAGTACCAGAAAATCCCTCAAAAGTTTCAGTTATTCATTTTAATCCCCCAAAAGTTTGTGTTTCCGCAGGGTCCCTCCTTTTTCTGTAAATTCTTTTTCAGCCCAAAATCGGTTGACGGTGAGGACGGAGGCGTTAAATGGGGTGTGCAATGACGATGCTGCCCCTGAGAGAGTTGTGTGCTTTGGATTAAATTCAGCCCACTGAATGGACATTTTTACCCCTGTTTTTGTCCTTAGGAACCGCCGGAGAAATTTGATTGGACTGCAAATCGTTGGGATTCAGGAACTTTAGTTTTTTTATTTTAAAGATAATAAATTTAAAATTTATTTTTTAAAAAATTTATAGTATTTTAATTTTGTTTAAAGATTAATATAGTTTTAAATAATATTTAATTATTATTTTATAAGTAATTAATGGACGCATTTTTAAATTGGTTAATGAAACTTATTTTATTTTGTAAGAATATCAATCACTCTTAATGATCTATAACAATTTCTTTACTTCTTTCTTGTCATGCTACTTTTTTTTTAATTTTTTTATTAATGAAATTATGACTTATTCAATTTTATAAAAAAAATTCATTCCATATCTAATTAGACCATTATTCATAAAAAAAAATCCAAAAATATATTAAGTTTTTCAACAATTTTGAAGAATTATTGAATTTGTAATTTGTTTTTTTTTTATAATTTTGAAAATTTGGTTTATGCAATATATATATATATATATATATATATATGTTTACTGATTGTTTTAATTAAACTTTTTTTAATTTTAATGGTGTGTTATACATGATGGATATTAACTATATAAATTAAGCTTTTCTTAATTTTAATGGTGTGTTATACATGATGGAGGAGACAATGGTAGACTTAAACGGCAAACCTGAGATAAATCTATAGGGCTCTGACATCAGTACCTAATATAAACATTAACATTGCAAGAACTTCAGTATCCATATTATTACTTGTCTTTTTTTCTTTTTTGTAAGTGACAAATATTGTTGTTTGTAATTACAAAATCAGTTGTAAATCCGAAATGTACTCAACAAATGATGCACATCAAATGGAATATTAAACAGAAAAATATGGACAATACACAATAAACATAAATAATTAATGTGTAGTGTTTCACTTTTATGTGTATATTATATATTAACTGTGTATGATATGCTGACAACATTATATTTGTTTTGTGTTTGCTTTGTAGTTCTTCAAACTTGTGTTAGCTAGTAACAAAGAGAGTTGTTGACGTTAGGACATCGACAGCAAAAAAGAAGCTATTGCGAACGACGAAGCCGTTTCAAAACGGTCATAATGTTGATGTATTCCGTATTCATGTGAATAAAAACATTTTCATAACTTTAGTTTCCATATATGTATTTGTGTTTTTTTTTTGTTCTTTGTGAATAAAAACATTGCGTATACAGTTAATTATAAAATCGGCCTTAAATAAGAAATGTACATAGAAAATAATGCAGATCAACATAATTTACTAAACAAGAAAAAATTAAAGATACACAGGAAATGTAAATAATACAAACCAACTCAATACAACACATAGGAAACGGATATAGTACACAACAAACCGAAGCACACCAGAGGAAGTCGGTTGTCTACACATGAAACGAAAATAATACATAGTACTCCGAATATATACACATGAAACAAATTTAATACACAAGTAAAAAGAAAACTACACAACAACAACAAAACAAACACAGTTCATGCTTATATTAGACAAAAACTAAACATGGCAACAGTAAAAACAAATAAATTACGTTACCTTTATGAATAGAATGTTTAGTCCGCTATGACTGCATTATATGATCTACGATTATGTCCAGCTTGATGGCACAGGTTACAATGTAAATAGCATGCATCAAAGGCTTATGACTCAATTCTTTTCCTTCTTGGACGGTTGGACCATTTTTTTTTATATTGGCGGTTGAATTAAAAGCTCCTGCTTATCGTCAGATAGCTTGTCATTGTCAGAAAATTGAGGATATTGGGTTGGCATACGCCCGACAATACCATTCAACTGTGAATTAATCGTATATGTAAAAAAAAAACATGAACAGTTACACAATTCCATGTAAGATCTTGCGTTTGTAATGAATAAGTTTGTCTGTAATTGAAAATGTCGTTATGCACTAACATATAACGCCTGCAAAATAGCCATAGATTCCCGATGTAGTACACAGCAAAACATATATCATACACAGTAAAGCAAAAGTATACACAGGAAAATGTATTTTACACACAACAAATTTAAAACATACACAGGAAATAAGGTTTTCAACACACAAACGGGAGAATAACACAGGTAAATGAAAATGTCATAAAAGTCGTGCTTCCGAACATGTGAAAGCAAAATCAAATGTCATACGCTACCGTGAGGTTTACCATGGTCAGTCCGCTATAACGGCATTGCATGATCGCTGGTTATGGCCAGCCTCGTGGCACCAGCTACAATGTAATTCACTAACATCGAAGGCTTGTGACTCTATTCGCTTCCTTCTAGGACGTCCTGGCTGTTTCTTTCATATTGGTGGCCGAAGTCGTAGTTGATGGTTGTCGTCAGATGGTTTGTCACTGTCAGGAACATGGGATATTGGATTTGCATACGCCCGACGATACCATTCCACTGTAAAGTAATCATCAACATAAGGATGGACATTCGTGTCTGTTTGCATAATCGCTACACATGCATGCTTGCGCGGTAGGCCATGTACTTCCCACCTTCTACATGAACAGCTACGAGACTGAAGGCTGATCGTGTTGTTGTTATTGTCATTCTTGAGCAATACTGCACGCCCCAGAAGAATTATGTTGGGAGAGAAAACTATCAACATTGAAGTTGATGCTGTCTGACAACGACTCTTTGCGGTTAAAAAATACACACAATCAAAAAGTATACACAGGAAACATATATTATATACAGGAAACAAAAATTATACATATGAAACACATATTATACATGGGAAATTTAAATAAGATACAGGAATCTTGTATTATACACAGGAAACATTTTTAATACAGTAAGATATATTAATACACATGATATATTAACAAAGGAACACATAAACAATAAGTAACCAGCAAAATCAGTGATTGTAGTATTACAATGGGATCAAGGAGGCCGAGTTTCCATCTGCAGAGACACTGACATCCTCGATGATGATGTCCACGACAAATTTATTGAAACTATGGTATATATAACGCATACGTTGAAAATTAGCGTCAGACTTAATTGGGCAAAGTGTTTTGTATGTGCCAGGTGTTACAAAATTCACTTTCACTTGAGAAACATCTACGGCCCAACGAGCACATATCTCACCCATGACTGACTCCCATGAACTTAAAACGGTGAATTGAAGCACACGTCCTTCACCTTTGTATCGCGCCACGGTGGAAAATGTTTCCATTGTTACTGACGCTTGCCTGGAATTCCAAAAATGACAAAAGTGATTAAGCTTCGTATATTACAGATGCAAAAGCGTGCTTAATTGGACTTAACAATAATAATAATAATAATAATAATAATAATAATAATAATAATAAGAAGAAGAAGAAGAAGACAAAATGAGCAAGATGAAGACAAGATGACGAAGAAGAAGGTTAAGAAGATGAAGTTGATGAAGAGCAGATGAAGAAAATGATGTAAAAGAAGGAGAACAACATGAACAAGATGAAGAAGAAGAAGAACAAGAAGAGGAAGAAGAAGATGCCGAAGAAGAAGAAGAACAACAACAACAACAACAACGGGAGCAACAGCAGCTTACGTATAAATATTTTCACTCCAACCTGCTAACTAAACAAGGTGGGAGACGAAGTTGAAGCTTTGGCAACCAGATCAAGATGAACAAGCACAACTTCAAAAACAATGGCAACGTTGAGAAGAAGGAGTGAAATATCATCTTTTCTCTGACAAGGAAGCTTCATTGGAATATTTGACCATACTTTACATTAAATGTGATGTGACTTGGAGGGAAACTTTTTGTTTTTTTTTGTTTTTTTTTTTTTTCATCTCACATGGTTACATGGACATTTGAGTCATTTTACCTCCACTTAACTAACGGAACTAACATGAAGGACTGAAGAGAACATGGCTATAAAAAGAAGGGATCTAATGGGAAACGAAATTGTCAGAGGGACTGCAGTAGAAGTTTGAAACAATACAGGGACTTTTAGGTAATTTTTCCAATAAAATAAATACTGAGCACTACTTATTGAGTAAAGCATGCAAAGTTAATTATGCTTCACTCATTGTAAAATAGTAATCAAAGGAGATTCTTAACTAATCTCTTACAATTAATTTCAATATTAAAAAAAATCCAAAAAAATAGCATAACATGTGGCATGCCATTCGTCATTAATAAAACAATTTTAAGCAATTCGTATGAGATTCGTATGAGATAATATGGCATCTAGATTATCATCAATATATATATATAACAAAATGGATAAACATCTAAAATATATTGAAATAAAATTAACATATAGGACAAAAATAAAATGAAATAAAGCGTAAAATTTTAAAAAAATAAATTTTCATTAATTAATATTGAAATACTAGTGGTTTATATAAAAGATAAGTTACATCACATGTCATATATAACATATCCTTTGCATGTTCGGCAACATGCAAAATAACAAGTGGTTTGTTGTTTTTTTCTAAAAAATAAATAATTATATCCTCATAAATAAAAACTGATGTAAATGAATAACTATGACCGATGTCATCCGATGCCACTCAAACTTATTAAAGACAATGATATTGTATTTTTATTTATTTATTTATTTTTGACTAAAAATATATAATTATATCATATATCCTGTTAAATAAAAACTTACAAAAAGTATTAACTGTGGTAGATCGATGTCATTATATATATCTCCAAAATAATTAACAAGGCCCATGTCACATAGAAAATAACATTAAGTGCAAATATGATCATAAATCATAAATACATTAAAAAAAATTCATTAGTTTGGATGCATACAATAATTTTATACATAATTATTTTTTATTATTTTTTTACAAATATAGGCAAGCCATACAAATAGGGAGTTACTATTTTTAACATATGTGTTACCTTAATCTCACCCCGCTTAAAAAGAAAAGTTTAAACTCATCTTTAACATGGACATTTTAGGTACAGAATTCAGTAACTATAGATCAAAAGATTATTGAAAACTATAATTAATGGTTAAATGGTTGGATAACAAATAAAAAAAAAAAAAATTGAAACGGTACAAAATCTAGATAACAAGTGACATGAAAACTTTAAGTTTATGATAAATTTTTAAAAATATTTTATAAAATATTTTGAATTATATTTTCACTGTTATAAAAAATTAATCAATGAATCAATCATAAATTTGACTATAAGAAAAAAACAGAAGTTGAAGTTATGCATTCTCTGAACTTGCCACAAAGTCCAGAGTTATCTGACAGAGGCAAGCCTATCCTGATTGTAGGAATAAACAATTAAATCCAAACAGCATTGAAATCATCAATCAACAAAGACAGCATTGATGATGTTTTCAAACCAATTCAGACTTAAACCTTTTCTCTATTTTAGCACTTCTGCCTTTTCCTTATCATTTTCAATCTCAACAATCCTTCAACAAATAATTTAACACAAATAATAATAATAAAAAAAAAAAACAAAAGCTAGAGTTATTCATGCAACTCACTTGGTTTTAATTGATAACGATTTTTTTATTTAGTAGTACTAATTTTTTTATATAAAATATTTATATCCTAAAAAAAATCAAGCGTTAGCTTACCTAAAGTAAAAATAAATATGATTTGACCGATTTTATGCTCAGTTTTAATATAATTTATTTATATTTTATTAAAAAAATTTAATTGGTCCAATCATGAACACTCCAAGTCCTTTCAACAGTTATCATTGGGGCATATCGTTGTTTTTGTACCCTTTATATTTTTATTTATAAGTACAAAGACATCAAAGTATCAAACTTGCTATAAAGATTTTTTTTTTATAATAATTAAAGTGAATAATAAAATGTTTATATATATGCATCCAATTGCTATGGCATAAATTTAATAATAATAAAAAAATATTGGTTGTAAAGAGTCTTAGGTGGCAATTGTTTGGCAAATTGGCCAAGTTGGAGATTTTGTACTTTGTAGGGACTTAAAACAGCGCAGCATTGCACTCTCCCATGCCATGATAAGAAGCTTAACTATTGCTTTGAAAACAAAAGAAAAAGATAAAGTTAAGCATTTTAGAATCTCATTATAAGTTGACAACTTCATGGCAAAGAGAAAGGCAGATTTATCCACTTACTATTATTTAAAAATCATCAACATTTCTTCTCATTCTCTTTCAATTGTTTAATTATAATATATATATATATATATATATATATATATATATATATAATATTTTAAAAAAACTAAACTTGATCATATTAACACTCACATGAAGAATTAACTAACTTAATATAATTAATCATATATATATATTGATCAAGATGATGATTAGAGTTAATTAATCATGTGGAGTAGTGCGCATCATTAGTGAACAACTCCCTAATGTGGTTTACAACTAATAATGAAATGGAAAAAGGTGTGATCAACATTTAGAACAGACAAGTTAGTTCAAAGGTTTCATTCTTCACTTATCCATCTATCAATTGCACCAAATGATCCACTATAATACATTAGTGCAAATTGTTGCATTCAGTTTGTTTTTATGTACTTATTTGAGACCCGTTCAATGTTCAAAAATTTCATAAAGCAAAATAGCGAGGAGAAGTCCATGTTCTTGGTAAAGAAGTGAGTAAAATTCGATGTTATTGATGTAATTGAAAATGCTAAAAAAAATTATACATTAAGTAGTCATTTTTGTAATTAAAAAAAAACCCTAAGATGATCAGGAGTTTATGAGACTTCCACTATGACGGGAATGATTGAATTACTTCTCACTCATTATTCCCAATAAGATTGCCCGATAACAAATCGCTTCGTCTAAAGCACGTCCCGCGCGTTCTGCTCGCAATAATCCGATTAATTCTCCAGGTGAAAAAACATTAGACATTCCATCTTCTGAAACCAACACTCTTGATGTTACTTGACGTACAATAATTTCTATATGTCTATTATGGATCTGTACCCCCTGGGATCGATAAACCTTTTGAATCCTATTAACCAAAGAGATACGACTTTGGGCTATGGTTAGCTCAGATCCAATCATGAATCCCCAGGGTCTTCCTGTCATGATACTGACAATAAACAAAATTGAGATATATTATGCCTTTATTTAAAAAATATTATCAGTCGGCAACGAAGACACGGACATGGTGCTACAGTGCCATGCCAGTACCTGGCCACACTTGGTGGAGGGGTCACAGTCCACGGGCCGGAAAGGCCCATAACTTAACGCCCCATGTTAGGTGTGGGACACAGTACGGACATTTGGGTCTCTCTGGGTTGAGTGGTCGCAGCCCAAAGGCCGGCAAGACCCATAACTTGGCCCACCATGGTTTTACAACCAAGTGAACTGCCCATCTTGTTTCCTTTTCTCTCTCTCTCTCTTTTAAATGTATATATGTATGTATATTATTTAAATATTTTATAGTAAAACAAGTGAAAATTTTAATTATAATTGTGAAATTATATATAACTAAATGAATGAATAGGTTAAAGGGGGAAAAGTGATTTTATTAAATAATTTTTAATAATAATATGTGTATTTGTCAAGCATATAACTATATTAAATTTTAAACTGAGATAAAGTCTTATTTTAAAAATAATGGCTAAACTACAACTTTAATAAATTAGAAATAAACACTCTTACGAGGTTAATGTAACACAAGAGAAAAATAGTCATGAGATATAAATTAAAAAGAAAAACTAAAAAAAAAAGACTAATTCATTAGTTATGAATAGACTCCAATTGACACAATAAAGAGCATACAATACTTTAAAAATGGTTTTACAAGAAACCCGAAAATAATAATTCAGTAAAAAAACTAATAATCGTTGTCTAGGCGGAATGGCATAAAATGTACATGCCCCACAGTTGTTTGTTGCAATTGATGAAGAGCTTAGTTTATATGTATAAATTTATAATGCATGCGTTTTAAATTAATTCTATTAAATAAATTTTAAATAAAGAAATGTGAGAGATTTATAATATAATTTTTTAAATCTACATTTAGGTATATATATAAATCTAAAATTGAGCATCTCCATAAAAATTAACATTATTAAGTATTTAGAAGATAAAAGAGTGATATAAAAATTGAGGATAAACATAAATAAATTAGAAAATATTGTAAATAGTACGCCATTTTAACCATTCTGTAGAAAACTTAAACAGTACTTGTTGGGTTTAAATTTTAACTTGCTTAAGATTATGCTTGTTTAATTAATAAAAACCTGAGCCAGCAAGATTTGAAATCATGTATATAAGCAAATAAGTTTAGAATAGTGTGTCATTTTTAGTACATTTGTCAATAGTTTATTAATAAAATATCTAATTATGAATTTATTTTTAATGAATGGTTTTTATATAATTTAATTTAGTGGAAAAAAATTTTTTAAAAAAAATTTATTTGGAGTCCGGACGAGGCTATGAAAGGGCCAATATAAATTTGGACATGCCATTACATGATTAACATGAAAATTGCAAATGGGTTTCTTAAAATAAAATAAAATAAAATAAATTGTTGAGAGTGGGATTTGAACCCACGCCCTTTCGGACCAGAACCTTAATCTGGCGCCTTAGACCAACTCGGCCATCTCAACCATTTGGTATTGTAATAAAATAATATTTATATATATAATAAAATCTTTGTGGAATTTTCTTACTAACAACCTTTTCTAGTCAAATTTAAAGATATTTGCTCTTCAATGATCAAGACTTTCACCTAACTAGCATGGAATAAAAAGATCCTTAATCTAGAGAATCTATATAAAAGAGGTTGCAAATGACTTCCTATGCCCACTTATATGTTATGTTATGTGATTATTAAAATGGTGGATCAGTACTTATTTTTCTGTTGTTGATCATCTATTAAGCACATATGGGAACACTTTAGTTAAAGCTTAGAATTACTCAGCCTTTATAATTTCTTGTCAAATATGTGGGAACTTGGAGGTCTCAATTTACGGTTTGTTTGGATGAAGGTAATAAACACTGTTAGAATGGTAATCATTATCAATAGTAGTTTATACCCATGTTTGGATGCACAACTGTTAGAATGAGAATTGAATGTATAGGTAATAAATAATGGTACTGTAGAGGCATATGCATTACCCCCAAAATTGGGAGAAATAAAACTATTTAGGGAGAAATAAATAGTATTAAATATTAACTTTTGAAATGACACTTTTCCCCCTATGTATATTTAATTAAATAAAACTTATAAATTAAATAATTAACTATGATAATTAAATTAAATAATAATTAAAATAAAAAAATATTTTATATAATTACAATAATAAAAGTAAAATGACATTTTTGTCTATTAAACTAATAATTAATTATAAATAAATATTTAATCTGAAATATTTAATTATAATAATTATTTTTAATAATAATATTTAGAATATTCTTTAGATAAAAGATTTATTTATTATTAATCTGATTTTTGTGTATTAAGGGTATAAAAGTAATTTTGTCACATTCTCATTTTTAATTTTTTTCATTCCCAATGAAATATTTTTCCAACCAAACACAGTTTTTATTTATATTCTTATTCCTACAGTATCATTACCATTATCTTCCCCATTCTCAATCCATTTCAATTTTCCATTCCGTCAATCAAACGCACAGTACAACAAAGAAAACTTGGGGTTCTCTCACTAGAGTTTATTCTCTGAAATTGTGCGGTTAGAAAAAAATAGGTGTATTTTTGGCATATATTTTCTTCCCTCTCTTAATTATTAAAATTACTTATACATTCTATTTATGGCATTTTGTAGCCCTAGATCTAAAACAATAGAAGTTGAAGAAGGCAGCAAGCACAATAGAGAAGCCTGGAGCTCATTGATCCCATAAAAGGTGAGGCTTGTAGCCCCAGAGAGATGTGTGATAGCACCAGCTCAACATGATAAGAGAGCTCCTCTAGAGATCCCTCATACTCTAGCAGGGTGTTTTTGTTTTAATAGAGTACAATTTATGTTTCCGGTTGTTTCACTCATGGTGGACTTTTATATTTGTTGCTTATCATGGCTTTACTCTACATTGTTTGTACTTTCTTTTTTTAATTAAAAAATTTTACTATTTTTTAAAAACAAGTTGTGGTGAAGAGGAGATTTGGAAGTAGATGTGAAAACGTGTGTGCATATATATATATATATATATATATATATATCCATGCTATGATATTTTTCATTTTTTTGTACTCCTACGTCATCGCTTACTCCTCAAAATCAATGAACAATAAATTTATTCGACGGAGGCTTGTCCTTCTCATTAACATTTCTTGCTTGGCACTTCCAATCAATCAAATTAAAGTTCCCAATTAATTAATGTCATTGACAATATCCTCATACTCATATTCTTTAAATTTTATTTTATTTTTTAACTAGTGGATTGATTAAATGTAGTCTTTTAAAATAATAATAAAAAAAATAATAATAAATGTAGCTCTTCATAGACAAAAAATAGACCAGAAAATACGCCAATATTTATGTCAATATTTTGTAATATGTACAAAAAAAAATTGCTATATATTGTATATCAATAATTGTAATAAACTCAACTATTTGCATATGGGAGAATAAGCTTTTAGACAAATCTTTAACTAAGATTTACAGAAAAGTTTGTGAACTACTTAAGATAAAAACAGTTAATTAAATCAGGAAAAATAGTTAATTTAACTATCAATTAAAATCTTTTTTTTATTTATTTGAAGGAGATCAAATATATTTGTTTATGGTGCACAATGAAAATCATACATCAACCAACATTGGATAGGAAGAGTAATGCAGTGATAATAATAATAAATATTTCATTTTTATCACATTAATTAAACCCCATCCATCATCAAAACCAAAGTTCTCTTCTTTTTATAATTTAAATAACATTTCATTTTCATTATCAAAACTAACGCCCCAAGAAAGAAGAAATTAATAAACTCATAATTTTAAAAAGGAGAAATTTCATGAAGTCTTGATCCTGATTTAACGCAAGGATGCAGTCAGCATTGCCACGTTGATGCATTAAATGTATAAAACCATGCCATGAATAAATGAACTGCCTTCATTGCACCACCACTTGTGCACTTATTTTTAAGACTTCAAAACAACAGGTGAGCGTGGTTAGTTTTTCCTCTTTCTAATTTCTCTATGCCTTAATTTCTTAGTTATATATTCATCTTTAGTCATATTACTTTCCTCATTCCATGAGTTTTGTGCTTCTGTTGTACTTTGATGTGTAACTTTGAGAAGCAGTGATGTTTTTCTTGATTAATTCTTAAGTTCTATTGGAAATAGAGAATGATCTTTTCTTCTTCTTCTTCTTCTTCTTCTTCTTCTTCTTAGTATTTGTTTTATAGCTTTCTATATATTTATGTTTTTAATTTCTTTAGATATTTCGCTTTGTTTTTAGTTTCTATTGGAATTCCAGTGATGTACTTCTTTGATATTTTTGTTCTTTAATTGTTTATGTTTTCTTTAAGAATTATTATATATAGTTTCTTCTGCTTTACTTTGATTTATAGGATGTTGTTTGAGCTCAAGTTCTAGAAGACATAAAACAACATCTTCTTCTTTGGCTTTTCTGTTTCTATATATGCCTGCTTTTCTTTTGATATTTATATGTATCTGTTTCTGTTGAATTAATTTGATATTTAGTTTTGAGCACCACTATATATAGTGAATCATCATCATCATCATATATCATCATCATCTTTTTCTGATAATCATTGTTTTTAGCAGCACTTATCAATTTTTAGCAGTATTTGAGCTGATCAGTACTCATATATTATTTATGATAGTCAAACATATTCATAGATAGTTTTGGTTAGATTTTAATGGATATTATAGTACAAGGAACAATATGAATGAATTTGAGTACTTCAGTTTTTCCCTTAGCATTCTTTCTTGCAAATAGATACTAATTATTTGGCTTTTCTGCTTCATCCAAACAACAACGACAAAATTAAATTAGCAAGATAGTTTAAATAGTTTCTTACTCTAGTAATTCTCCACAGATAAACTCAGAGTAATTCATAATTGAATAATTTTCCGCAGATAATTAAATTCAGAGTTAACTGTAGTCTCCTTAGTCTATATCTTGTTTTGTGTTCATTTGTTTTTTAGTTAATGATGTATTTTGCTGTACCCATCCACTTCTGAAAGATGTTTTATTCATGTTGTTTCATCTTTGTTTTGTTATGTTTTGGTTGTTTTTAGTCTGTATTTGTCTTGTCGTGTTGTTTTGTCTTTTTTTTTTTATTTAATAAATTATAGTTTACCTATTTTTATTTAAAAAAAAAACTTAACTGCAGTGAAAATGTATGTTTGATGCTTTGATTACTGTCATAGTTAATTTTTTTTTTTCTGCCGTCAATTGAGTTGAACCGGTAAAAAAGTTTCACTAGCAATGTAGTCTTCTACACTTTCTTACTTGAGTATAATTTTCAGCAGATAAACTCAGAGCTAATTGCAGTGAAAATGCTCGATGCTCGAGTTTGTTTAGTGTGTATTTTCATCTTGTCATCTTCACTAACACTCAATGCAATTCGATCTCCGGGGAGATCCTTAAACTCTGTCAAGTCTGCTATCTTCCTCTCGCCGCCATTTTTCTTAAGTCCGGGCTCAGTTATAAACAAGTACTACTTTGATGTACCCTTTCCAAGAGGACATATTGCTCTCAAGAGCTTCGATGCTGAAGTTGTCGGTGAGGCCGGCATTCCGGTCCCCCTCCATGAGACATACCTTCATCATTGGGTGGTTGAAGGGTACTATGGCCGAAAAATTACTAAAGATCCAATTGAGGCAAATCCTTCAGATTTTCAATTCTTCGATTATCAGTTTGTGAGAAACTCTGGAATTTGCAACAGAACTCTTAGGCAATACTTTGGACTTGGGTCGGAAACTCGAAGGACAAAAACTTGGGTCCCTGATCCCTACGGAATTGAAGTTGGAAATCCAGAGCAAATCCCAGATGGATTTGAGCATCGATGGTTGATGAATGTTCATGCTATTGATACAAGAGGAGTGGTCGATAAACTCGGGTGCACCGAATGCAAATGTAGTCTCTATAATGTGACTAAGGATGAATACGGGAGGCCATTACGAAAAGATTACATCGGTGGACTGCGGTGCTGTTATGATCACACTCAATGTCTGGTTCAAGAAGGGTATGGAGGATCAAGGAGGAAGCTTTACCTCCGGTATAAGGTCACTTGGCAAGAATGGGATAACACCATTATCCCTGTCAAGATCTATATATTTGATGTCACTTACACGGCAACAGAAAAAGAAGGTGCTCTCTCCGGTTGCAAGGTGAGCAAACGATAACATAATTATGTAAAAGTATTTAAACCATAAATGTCGTTTGAAATGATGGCTAGCTATTGTTCCTTCCACTCTATTAGATGCAAATTAAATATATTATATGAGCTCGATTCAATCTCAAAAGCTTAAGTTGACAGGATGAGAGACCCAAAACTTGTATAATCTAATTGATACATTCTAATTTATTTTAAGTAGTTGCGTTGCAAACAAACTAATTTAACCCAAACCAAACTCTTATACTATATTATATACAAATTTAACATATTATCTGCGTTCTATTTAAGCCAAAAACTTAAACTGATAAGATGAAATGCTCAGATTTATACAAAATAGTGATACAATTTTTACAGGTAGAATACCAAGTCGAGCAGTGTGATTTGTCTGAAAGATCAAACAAGGAATGCATTGATACAAAGAAGGCAAAAATGATTATTCCTAGAGGAGGTGACATTGTTTACGGTAGTGCACACCAACATTCAGCCGGAATTGGGTCTACTCTTTACGGTCAGGTAATTATCGGTTATCGGTTATCGTTTATCATACATGTCCAAAGAATTTATATATGAATATCTCACATAGTTCAATCTTAATTATAATCTGCAATATGATCAGGATGGAAGAGTGTTATGTACTTCAATGCCTACATATGGAAATGGAAAAGAAGCAGGGAATGAGAAGGGTTACATTGTCGGAATGTCTACTTGCTATCCAACACCAGGCTCAGTAAAAGTTTCAGATGGAGAAGTTCTCACTCTTGTATCCAATTACAGAAACACTGAGATGCATACTGGAGTGATGGGTTTGTTCTATATTTTGGTAGCTGAAAAGCAAGAACAAGTGAAGAAAATGAGTCTGGATTTCCACTCCTTTCCTCTTTCAGGTGAGTTGTGTCTCTTATTTGATTTTGATTTATGTTTCAATGAAATTTATACATGAGTTTGTTCTTCTTTTTCTTTTTCTTGTTTTGTGTGATATTTAGTTTGTTTTTATTTTTCTTGGTCTATATATATATATATATATATATATTTTGTTTCTCATGAGTTTCATGTGAATGCATTAATGCAGTGAGGGATGAAGTTGCTTGAAGAAAATGCTCAAATTGTCTCATGAGTTTCATGCGCATGCGGTGAGGGATGTGTGAACTACATATATTCCATCATCTTTGTATGCATGTGATGTACAACAGTACCCATGTATAAGATTATAAGGGCTCGTAAATAAATCATGCAATGTTTAAACAGGATCATATATATGTATATATAAATGTGCATTGTATTGGACATGCATGCACGTATGTATGTATATCAATAAATAATATCTCATGTCATAGAATAATGTCATATAAAACCGTGGCCGTTCTAGTACCAGGAAATTCTGGTTGTTATACGTGTTGAAATAACATTTTTCCCCATTTAAAGATATCAAAAAATTAATAGATATCAAGGTGCATCAGTGATTTAATGGCCCTGTAAAGATTCACCACGTGGGTTGTGGTCTAATATGTGAGATAATGATGATCGTCACTTGCACCTAAAATGATTTATTAAAAATTATAATCCCGTAATGGTAAATTTCTCACACATGTAATTCTAGAGGAGTGGAGAATATAACTTTTCCACATTGAAACTTAATGTATAGTATATCTTTAATTTACAATAGTTATAATTTAACATTTATTAAAAGAGTTATCCTTTTCTCAATCTATTCTGGTTGGTTAAATTTTTTTATTTTTTATTTTTTTTTTGGTCTTTTGATCACCGGTATTTAGAACTAATGGCTTGTAGGCTACTCTTGAGCAAAGTTATTGAAAATCCATTACAAGAGTTAATCTCACTCAAGAATTTTTCGCACTAGGCTTTTAACCACTAGGATTAATACCCGTTCATAAGAATTATTTCTTATTATTTTTAAACCAACAATTGAATAAATAATTCTTAAAAAACACTACAAGCACAATATAAATCATGAGAGAAGAGCCCCATAATTTTTTTGTTTGTCATCATTGTCACAATTATGACTTCCGATTTATCGTACATTAATTCATTTCTTATATAACTACAATCAAACTCATAATTAATATTGAATATTTATTAAATTACGGAGATAAAAAAATGTGCTATTAAGTATTGGGGATCGTCTTAATAAAATTGTGGTTAACGGATTATGTATTTCTATGATATAATTTATATTTTATAAATAATGAGATAATAATATAAATAACCGATTTCATTAATCATGTAGAAGTACATGTTACATTGACCTTAAGTTATTAAAGTGTTATATCTAATTTTTTAAAAAAATTCGCTTTATGATTATTAATATTTTTCAAAAAAAATCCTGGGCCTGATGTTACATAGTCAATACGAGGCAAAAATGAGGTCCGGCCCAATTTAAAAGTCCTTGAAATCTGATAGACGGCCAAGATTTCATCATCTCTCCATCCAATGGCTGAGTTTCATCTCCCTGCTCTTTATATTGCAGTTAGGGTTTTGTGGCTCCTTCTCGTTCAATCCCTAGAGCGCGGCTTTTGTGGAGCATCCACCGCGCGAAACAAGATGGTGAGTTTTCTCGTTGATTTCTTCTCCGTTTGGCTTCGATTCCGGTTGAAATGGATGTTATTGATTTAGATCTGATTTCTTGTTGTTAATGGCGCTTATATGACTTGTAAATTCTCTAATTTTTCTTTTTTTTTCTTAGATTTATTATTGATTAAGGTTTGTGGTTCAAATGTGCTGGACTTTTTGTTCAATCTAGGATTCATGTGCCATGATCTGTTCTTAGGTTGAGCTAGATGATATCGACGTGAATTTCTATTCCAAGGTGTTTCTTTTCATGTTTCTTTTTTTGTGAGTAATCTGTATTTTTTTTTAAAAGAACAAATTTTGTGGTTGATTAATATGTTAGGGTTTCAAAGATCATATATACTGATGAAGTTCTTGATTTGGTTCTAATTTGATATTGTACTAGATGTGGTGCTTTGATTATTTCCAGCAATTCAAAGTTGAAATCTTTGGTTGGGATGTTTGTCTTTGGTATTGATCTTTTGATTTGATGAATAGGTGCTCCCAAACGATATTGATCTGCTGAATCCCCCAGCTGATCTTGAAAAGAGGAGGCACAAGCTCAAGAGGCTCGTTCAATCACCAAACTCTTTCTTCATGGTATTTATATTTCTATCCTTTTTCTTTTTTTCTTTTTGTGTACTTTGTATATTGGTTGATTGTGCTTGATGAGTCTATATGGCTGTTTGTTTGTTATGGTTGAAGGATGTGAAGTGCCAAGGATGCTTTAACATGTAAGAATTGTTTTTGACTTAAACAAGAATTTTTTGATTTTAGTAAACTTGGATTTGTGATTTTGTAAATGTACTGTTGTGCTTTTGCAGCACTACGGTATTCAGTCACTCTCAGACTGTTGTTGTATGTGGTAACTGTCAAACTGTCCTCTGTCAACCCACCGGAGGTCGTGCTAGGCTCACTGAGGGATGCTCTTTCCGGAGAAAGGGTGATTAAGAGCGGTGTGTACTCAATTGTTTTGTTGGAAGAGGTCTTACTATTTTTAGATGTTTGCAAAGTACTATGTGATGTCTATTGGCAATTTTGTGGTTTAATTTGGCAAAACTTGCGCTATATTGATGAAACATTGTTACTCTTCCCTTGCTTTCATTTGAAATGATGTTTTGTTCCTAAAAACAGCCAGTTATTTTATTTGTTGGTTTTTATTATTTAAGTATGAGGCTTTTTTGCTTCTTTGCACTAGTTTCTTCTATCTTGTTGGGTTTGAGATGCCTGAGTGTACATGATGAAAACATTTGAATTTAATTTAGGATCCTGCTGCTGCTGCATATAGGGATATATGGCTGGCCTATCCTAATATGGTATTATCTGAATTTTGCCACTTGAATTCGTATTGAAATCTTTGCATTCCTTTGTCTTCTGTTCTATTTATTTTCTTTCAAGCAAAGTGACTATTGTCATTTGTATCCACAGATTACCTATCTGCTATATTTATTGTGGCTGGAGGGAATAATGTCTTAATTTCTTATCCTTTTGGACTGTAGTTTCTAAAATAGAACCGGTTAGTTATGTCTTGCTGCACTTAGATTTTGATTATCTTATGTAATGCATTGAAATATTATATTTCATGTTATATTAGTTATTATTTGGATGGGTATTCTTTTGAGGGTTGTTTTAATGCTAGTGTAGTAATGTTTTGAATTGACTACTGTTTAAAGATGTGAGGACGAAGGCTAAAGACAATAGATACCAGTATACCACTGCCAACCATAAGTAAACCTGCTTTCATGTTTTGAATTAGCAAGTGAAATCTGAAAATCGAGCAAATGAGGATGTTAACCTCGTGTTATTAACTAGGATTCATTATGGATTAATTTTTTTTTTAAACAGTAGTTTGTTTGCTACTTCTGCTTTATTTGCTTAGAGTTTTGGTGTTCATATTCTCATAATTTTAGATGTGCTAAGACAGGTGATTTACATACATGGACATATACATTATGGTGTATGTATCTATTATATTAAGCTTGATTTATGTTGCATGATTACATTTGTAATCTCTTCAAAGTTGCTTGTTCTCTTTATTGGTCAACTTGCAAAATGTTTTGTGACTATTTTGATCAAAAGCCCACATGTTACCTTGAGTATAGTTTTTATTTATTTAAAATATCTTTTTTATTTTAAATAATGCTTTCAATTCAAAATAACAGTTTTTAGGTTGATGAATTCAATTTCAATTTGATTTCTGTTTCAAGGTAAACCGACTTAACTCTTGAAAATCAAGATTGCAAGGAAAGACAGATTTGAACCGCACAAGGAATAATGTTTCTTTTCAAGCCATTAATAGGTTATTGATTTGGAATAGTGTTTCTTTTCAAGCCATTAAAGATTATTGATTTCAATTTTCAAGGGATGTACTCTGAGAAGCTTTTTGCTCATGGCATGTAATTGTTTGAGCTCTAATTTGCATTTTTGCAATTAGGGTAATATCTATACTAATGTTAATTTGCATGTAGATGGTTGGTTCACATGGTTTTCTATGCTATTTCAGATGAACGTATTTCAGATGAAGTATATTTTATTTATGAGTGGCTTTTTTTTTTTTTCTTTTCATTTGCCTGAGCTATTGAGTTACTAATGATTTGTTTGATAGTGCTGTAATCAATGGTCCATTGTGTGGTGTGAATTTGTTAGATGTTAAATTAAAAAAATAAATGCATTTGAGGAAACTTAGTTCGTTGAGAATACTAAATTAGAAAAAAAGAATTGAATACAGAATTTTAATTTGTTCAAAGTTTTAGAAAGGGCTTTTTAATGTTATTTATTTTACATTGCCATTAGAATGAACACTAAGATTTGCATTTCTAATAGCCATTTTTGTTACATTTGTCTTTTTTTAAGACAATTATTAAATTTTTAATTTTAATATCAATTGATAAATATAGTCAAATAAAAAATTATTAATGAAAAAACATTAAAAAGTTGAATGTCAATTATATCTTAATACACAAAAGATTTAAGTGTTATGTGATTTTTTGTTAATATTGGAAAGATTTATTGATAAAATGTTTTCTTATTATGTCCTTCCAACATTGAGTTGTCATCACAGATATTTTTAGGGAAATGAAGGATTGATAGTAACTTTATGAGTACCAATTATATCTTTTTCATATTTACATTTCAATAAATGACTTTATACACAAATGTTTTGTTTTAACCATTATTTGTAATTACTTGAGTAATATTTATCAGAAAAAGGGTATGTGGAGTATAGAATCTTTTTCTTATTAAATGTTGTAATTGTTTGAAATTTGTAAAGTTTTGTTAAATCTGATTTATGAGTAAAAGGTATGTATTTGAAATCATCTGGTTTTTGGGGAAATTCTGGTGATTTTTTTTAAATTTTATTTTCTGAATCAGTAGCACGAGTAATGTCAATATACTGCGAAGGTTATTTTTAAAAAAATCTCTGAAATAAATATAATTTGTCATAAATTACTGAATAACATTTAGACAATCCAATCATATCCTCATCCAAAACTTTGTGCATAAAAAATTAACAAGGCTTAATATCATGAACAACATGAGTTTATAATTATAATTTTTTTAAAATGGTCAAATTTTATATTGTTATCAAGTTTTTAGCTTGATAATCCTTTTTTATTGTCAATAAATTAGCCCTTCGAGCTCTTTCCCAAACTTTAAATAAAAAAAAACCATTTTGTCTTGTGTTTTAAATTAAATTGTGCTTGGTTATAATCTAGAATTAACTCAAAACAAAGTTCAGACTCTAGCTTAGAGAAATAGAGAGGCAGTTGCTCCTTGCCATTAATCTCAGGATTGCAAGGAAAGATAATTTTAAATGTATGAAAATAAATGAAAATTGTTCCCTTTTTTTCAAGTCTTTTGACAAACATGATTTCAATTGATGTCTTTGTGAAGCCTTTATTCATGAAAAATGTGTGTTTCATCTGTTGGATATACCAAACATTAGACTTATGTTTAAGTAGCATGTAAATGTTTGGTTAACACTCACAAATAAGGTCTGAGATGACTTTATTTTAAGTTTTATTCGGTTATTTAATATAAATTAAGTTTAAATGGTCTATTTTGATTAATCTTATCTCATTCACGAGTAATCTGTGATGCTTTATTTGGTTTGGTTATAAATGTAGGATTGAGTTGCTTGGAGTTTCTGAAAATCAATGTTGAATCATACATTGTTGTTCAGTGTTATTAAAGTTTTGATATAAAATATTAGAGGAAATCAAATAAAATATATTAACAGTTTTAAAACTTGAAGGCCGGAAGGGATGGGCACAGGGCGGGTTAGGGGAGAGGGAGTATCTCCCCACTAACTCCTTCATTCCGGTTAAATATTCCCCGTCTTCGCCCCGGTTAGGGAATTGAGGAGGAGGAATCTCCCACTCCCGGCCGGTCTTCCTACACATTTTTTTTTTAATTCTCTAATTTAATATTTAAATTCATGAACTTAGAATCTTAAATACCAATTAAGATACATTTTTTTATTAATAAGAAACATGATATTATATTATATATTTTTTATTTTTTTTTTTATTTTAATACATTTTTAAAAAATACAATAAATTTAAAAAAAATTCATAAAATTAGATATTAATTGAGACTAATCATTACTAATAACAAACATTATCCTATATTATATTATATTATATATATATATATAGGCAGAGAGAGATCACTCTTCGTCCTTGCCCCTGCCCCAACTCCGCTATAGTAACCAGGGAATTTTATTTCTCATTAGAGAGGAAACGGGGGATTCCCGGTCCCTAACTATCCTCACGGAGACGGGACTCTCTGCCCCATGCCCATCTCTACTGGATGTCTTGCAATTGGAATGAGATCTATCTTAATTTATATAAATTAACTATCAATTTATGAATAAAATGGTGAACTAATTAAATGATAAATTTATGAAACGGTTTTAAAAATTATAATTTATTTTTACATGTTTCTTTAATTCATACGAAATCAGATTTTGGTGTATCATTTGATGTGCAAGTGCATAACTCATCAACTATTTAAATTAGGTGAAGTCAATTTTTTATGCTGGTCATCATTGGAGTGAGATAAAAGATATAAAGGAAAAACAGATATAACTAATAAATTATTATGGAGTTAAAAAAGACATGAGATAATCCAGAAAATATAATCCATGATCAATGATCAAATCACTAAATCTGTATGAATACTGCACATTTAGCATTAATAAATGAATTCTTTGCTGCAAGGATGCATAAGAAAAATGACCGACCCATACCCATGGCTTGTACTTTCATGTCTAACATGAGTTTGCTTTTTCCGTGTATTTTAATGGATAATGTAACTTTAATTATTGTCTTTAATTTTGTTATTTATAAAATAATTACATATATATGATCAACATGTCAACATGTATTAGCTATCTTAATCATGATTACACAACTCCACATGTTTTTAATGGAATTTTAATTTGCAGAAATATATATCTATATATATATATAAACATAATACAAAAGTTAAATTTATTTAATTAAATGACTAAGATGCAAACTAATTAATATAATATTTGCATAAATAAGAATTCAATTGGCAATTTCCTTAAAATAGTATAAATAATAAAATATAACGTCAAAGGAAAATGATAATACCAAGAAACCACCCAATTAAAGAGCTTGCCTCAAGTCTGAACATAAAATGAATTTAACTGATACTTTACAATAATATTCATGTTACTCAACAGATTTCCTTGTTTCTTTTTAGTAAAATAAATAGACATTGTCAGTTCTAACACAAATGATAAACAATTTTAATAAAAATAATTAATAAAAGTCAGGAGGCAAAACATTGAGGCAATCAAAACCTACTAAATTTTTTGCTTTTTCACATAAAAATTTGTGTATCGCACACGTTGTCACATAAAGCAAAAAATAGAAAATTATGAGAAACAAACGAAAATTGTGTTACATTAGATTGGCTGGGAAACAAACCTCTAAACTAATTTATGTAGCAATAGCAAGCAAGCTGAGCAGCTAATTAGGGTGGGTTTATTTTACAAATGGATCTGGAACTACTGCTCGCTTTGACCTAATTTCCATCAAACACATATATACATACAATTTAAAAGAAAATTAAAAAAAAAAAAGATTAGAATAAACAGCCACGTAAATATGGGCTTCATACCAAACATAGCATAAGAAAGTTAATGTGAATCAGGCTGCTCATGCTTCACTTGTAAGTTCACCGTGGCAGCAGATGATGAAGAGCCAGAACTGCCGTTTTGAGGGCCGAAGCTCCGAGCTACAACTGAATCACTCACAATGTCGAAGTTTAGCCTTCCATTGACTTTTTTACTGCTGAATCGAAAGTGCGAAGACAATGAAAGAAAAGGAAATCAGCTGAATTTTTGTATTTGTTTTTTAATTGGAATGTGTGGTTAGAGTGTAAGAAGAATTAGCTAAGTGAAATAGATGGTTCATGGAGATGAAATGTCATATTTGTATGCATTGATTAGATTATTAGTAGTCAAAAGACAAACCAATTTAGGCGGTTGTTGATGGCTGTGAGATCTTTGGATGGGCTTTGGTAAGCATGAGTGCTCTCGCCGACGCAGGCATAGTAGCTTTTGGAGCTGGGTGAAAGCAAAGCATCCATCTGCCCAGTAATAAATTAATTTGTCATGAGGATAACACTTGGATAGAAATAATGTTTTACAGTTTAATAATCAATTCTTTCAAAGTAGTACACATTTAGCTTTGAAACCATGCATGAACATGAAATTTTTATTTGATTTTTCATCATTTGTTGACAATACCAAAAGGGGTGGAAAATCATTGCAGCTTCTAAAATTATTGCACTACACATGGTGTCCTTTATGAGCTCTTACTTAAAAATCTAACAACAATATATTATAAAGAACTAAGTTTCCTTCTCCAAACAGATCCCATAAAGGAAAAAGACCAAAACAAACTATTTGTTGTAAAAAAGCATTAAACATAAGAAAAAGAAAAATGAAAAGAAATAAAGACAGCTATTTAATAGAAGAGCAATGCTATTCATCATGAATAGCTTTCACGAAATCCAATACTAACCCCAAAGCTGGGGTTAGCAAACCTAGCTCTGGGGTTACTATTAGCGTGATTTTTCGTGCAAACTATTCGTGATGAATAGCATTTCTCTTAATAGAAACACTGCATTCAAACATGCTGAGGAAGGTATAGAGCAAAGTAAACATACCTTTGATGATCGTAAGGGAGAAACATAAACATTATGACAAGCAGAAACTTTCTTAGGAGACATATCTGGCAAACTAGGGAAAGGAGATAACCGAGGTGATCCTGGAAGTTGTCCTGTTCATTTAAATAAGCATACTTCAAACACTATCCTCAGAAAAATTTTGTATGTATCTATGTATATATACATATGTGTTTGTGTGTGTTCATGGCGCACAGTCATTCATTCAAGGACAATAAATCTTAATTATACAAAATTTTATATATATATAAAAGCACCAAATAGTTAGCAGTCAGGAAAAGCAAGATAGCATACCCTCGGCATTGCTTTTGTCATCTGGAAACTTGGTATGCTTCTCGCTAGCTGTAGTGGGTCCTAAATCCACCAGTAAAGGCTTGACAGATGGAATAAATACCTCATTGTAGAAGGTAATAATATCAACATGTTCCTGCCCTGTTCTCTGTTATCAGCCCAATTCAGCTTAGAAATGACAAACAAGCTTTAACTATCAAAAACCAGTAGCAAGGATATATTACCCCATTGCGGCTTGTCGAAGGCCAATCAACAAAGACACTGCGAAAGACCTGAGGTTTACATTGTGGTTGTTTTCTGTAGTTGTAGATGATCTCCTTAAAAGTCAGGGTTAATTGAGAAATCTACCATAGACAAAGTAAAATCTGATTAGAACAGAAATAAGATACTATCTAAAACAATAATGACATTCAAGGATAATTGCAATTTATACCTTAGCAACACCGTAAAAGCTGCATAAAATAATTTGATCAATATGACGATTGAAAAGAAGAGCAGTTCGTTGACTAAGAATTTGTTGGAAAAGACAGTAAACACGCTCTAAAATTTGAGGAGACAGCTGCAGCTTTTCACACAAGCTTCTGATTCTAATAGCAGCCAGCTTTATAATCTGCAAGATATAATAGCATATAAGTATCATTGACAAATAAACAATGTAGGTAGTAAGGATTCCTCCTGTACCTTACTGAAGAAAACATTAATCCCTGTCTCAGCATAAGTTTCCCCCTCTCCTGCAGGGTTGGGGCGTGTTGGACTGCAGTTAAAAATTTCATAATTACTTGTAAGCTTGAGGAAACATAATATTCACTGTGCTAAAAATTAAATTATTTAAGACCTAACCTTGCAAAAGCAGATTGCAGAGGTGGTAACTTGGACTTGAGACTATTAAAGGACAGCAAACGCTCCTTAACAGGTGATGTGAAGGAATTGCGCTCCACCAAGACAATTCGTTGTTCATTACTTACTGCCTTTGGACTAGCATCACCATTTTGATCTGTAATGCAGCAAATGACAATTAAATGCAAACTAAATTTGATTCATGATTAAGAAGACTTTCATGAGCATACAGGAAGAATGCTAAATTGAATTTTTTCGCTCAATCAAAATCAAAGAGGAAAGTATTGAATATATAACTTAAGTTATATAGATATTCACAGAAAGATCACTAAATCTAGTGATGGCCTTTTACATAATTAATAAAAAGCAAGAACCATTCTAGCAAATAGCAATATTCAGGAGAAAGTTTATTTTCAAGAAAAACAAATGTTCTCTAGTAGGAAAGGTTGAGCAACATCTACAAAATATGACAAGAGAGCTAACATTCTCAAATCAGAAGAATACAAGAATTGTTGCTGCCAATATAAGAAGCATCCTTTGCATATGCTGTGCCCAATGAAAGAAAGCTAATGCATGTTGAATCGCATTCCAAAACAAGAGCTTTTAAATGCAGAGTAATGCTAGAAGTAGCAGGTCAAGAAATATTTAATATTTTAAAGACCTTAGAAAAATATAATAAGTTATTGTTGCATGTTAACAATTCCCATGGAACATTTTATTTTAGTGCACCTGCAGGCGTTTAGCTAAAAACGGGATCAACCCTTAACAGAATTCTCATAAAAAGGAAAAGGCCTCAAGTCTTTGAAAGAAAAAAAATAAGTACCTGTTAATGTCTCACGCTTTTGAAAAGGCAGAGGTGGCAAGTTTCCATTTGGAATGTTATAATGTATAGAAATTGCATCAAGAGATGGCATTGGTTCCGCTAGTAGTCCCAAACGGTTTATTTCTGCAGCGAGAGCTGGTCTTGCAATAATTAAGGAATTGTACATTGATGACCCTTTTTCCCATGACATGCTCTCCAAGAGTCGTTCTTCCAGAGAATTCAAATGGCGTTTTAACTCTCGAGGAAGTGTTTCTTCATGTCTTACAAAACCCTCAATAACTTTGCTCAAATCAAAAGCAGTGATACCTGCTCTCTCCAAAGCAGCAGGAAACATCATAGTGACTGTCTTGTGTGTAGCCAGAACAAGCTCAGCTGAACATGCGAGCATGCATCTGTGGAAACGTTCATTTGATAACAGTGATGTAAGATTATTCCCATTCAGTATCTGGGATTCTGCCCTGCACATTGCTTCCAGAACCTTATAATATAACTTTAAAGCTTCCATCTTTCTTTGTTCTGCCCATATACTATCCGTCAACTTTGCACTCTGCAGATTTCCAGTAATGCATCGCTCGCCAAGGGAACTGGTCGGGAAAATTGCGCCCAATATTATGTTTGTCCTACGCACAACATCACTGCTTAAATCTCTCTCACAAGATGAAAGGAATAGTGCAAGCTCTGGTGAAGGTTTTGAAGGAAGTGGAGAAATGACATTCCGCAGCCACTTTGCTGTTGTCATGGCAGTGCTCACAGGTGTAATGGGGGTCATCTTCAAATTACCAACAATACTAGCATTTATTGTTGATGAAGGAGTTCTTGGAGGTGACAACGGACTTGTTATTGTCTTAGTTGGAGATGCAATTTCATCAAATCTCCGCTGTTAAATGACAGATTTAAATATGAAATAAGACTCTTGCAGTAATGGAATAGATTGTAAGACCTTTTATCTTTTGCTTGAGAACACAAGCTTACCTTTGTGCCACATATGTGTATAGCATTTCCAGATAAGCTTCCACTGCCAAGAAGACTATCCTCATCATTCACAAACAACCTTTCATCTATGATACCTTTGACGTAAATAGCCTCATCATAATCCTTCTCCAAAATGGCCAAACTTGATTGCAGTGAACTTTCCTCCAGTAGATCTTCAAAATATGTCAAGTTATCTGCCATGTGAATGACTAAGTTAAAAGACTGAAAAAGAGAAGGCTCTTGAACTCTAAAATATGTTTCCATAAAGGAAGATCAACAAACCACTTGACTAACTGTTTTACCTGTGTCAACATGATGCAGGGTTTCACTTTTGCATCGTGAAGCTGGGCATGGTTTCTTTTTCAATATATCAGCAATCAAGATATTAGTTTGTTCAAGTGTTCTCTTCAACTCATCTTCAGATGTGTGAAACATGTCACACAAAGAAGCAAGAAGGTTGACACCATTGTTTGATTTCTTTGCTGGTTCACACAATAGTTATGCAGACAATAGAAATATTAGAAATGACAATAAATACATACATTAATTAAAAAAAAAAAAAAACATGCACAAATAACATATAATGAACTTCAGGATTACCAAAGCGTGGGGCATTTTGCATGGTAAAAGTTCTGAGGTGTACAGGAACATGGAGGACAAGTATGGCCTGCCATGAAATTTATAGCAAATTAGCACATGCTGGACAAAAATAAGATAACACTTGTAATGCTACCAAAGGGTAAGAGTAGTGATAACTAACCAATATAGATACCAATCCATTGGTACAGGTCACAAGATCCTTGAACTGGCTGAATGCGTGAACACGTAAAGCCAAGAATAGCAACCATCCAAAACGATGGTAGTCTGAAATGTATCCTTTATTGTTACAAAATGCAGAATGCGGGCCACTGCTTTGGCTTGGCATAAAGAACTCCTGATATGCTTGCCTATAGTACCTGTTGTGCCATGTGCCTTTATAATCAGACATTACAATTACTTGCACTATGGGTAAAATGATGTAATTAAGATAACTAACTATTATAGAACAAAGGCAACCAAGCAACAACACATGGATTTGTGCAAGCCTAAAAATAAACAAATGCGTAAACATCCAAACCATCAATGCCGCATTCATTCAAGAACAAGGGAAAGTTCCTACATCAACCTATTGAATTCATCTTTATGAGCAAGTATATTCATCACTCAAAAAATTTCACCAAAAACTAAAAAAATTAAAAAATAAAAATAAAAATAAGAAAACAGAAACATTATTTCATCAGCAAGGACAAAGAGATCTATCTGGAGTTTTCAGAACTATAACATACTTTAAATAATACATAATCTCTCAATATGGTATTTGTGGTAATCATTAGCAACTCAATGTTGTTAATCTATCAGCATAAGATTTTTCCTCTACCATTTAGCAAAATGATTTTTACATACTGTTTAGCAAAACAAACCCATATGCAGCACACTTTGGTGTGGAGAGGAGGGGAAGGGGAAATAAGATCATATTTCCTCACCTGCTAAGGGCACGCAAGTGGACAATATCAGCCTGCAACTCCTTTAACTGAACAAAAGAATGAAAGCAATGGTTAAGAATTTCCAAAAAGGAGACAATACCAGCAAACTAAAAACATAAAAAATTTGATGTTTTCCACACTGGATTAATACCTCAAGTCTCTTCTCCCAGTCAGATCCATATAGAGAAACCAGAATATATCCAACCTTCAGATAAAACTGAGGCATTTCTTTGAAGAAATCCACCACACTATAATTCAAACAATCACAGCAGTGATAAAACTTACAAATTCAAATAAACTAAAATAGAGAAAAATGGGGAAAAAGACAGCGTACTTCACTTTAGATGCCCTCAGGATCTGGCACAATGTAACCCCTTTCTCATCCTCCTGCTTTCTCCCTTTGCTTAGCCTCGTCACACAGTACAGAACAAAAGCAGACCAAAGTCTCTCAATCTCTTCCGGCTAATGAAAAAAATGCAAATGTACACATTTTAACACCAAATTACCATGAAAACTACCAAAAAAAAAACGATTTCATGGCAATAAATGGGGGAAAACAAAGAGATTAATGAAATCACCGATCCACTCCCAATTGAAGACATGGTTGCCAAGAGAATGTGCTTGCTCTCTTTGTACAAGACCACGGCATGCATCGCCGCACTCTCATCCAAACCAACTCCATTCTGCGAATCACTAACCCATGTAAATCCCCACAGAACAATATATCAAAGCACACAAACCATTCAAAACCAAGAAAGACTGAGACCTTGCATAGATCAACGAACCGCGCTTCCATTGCGCCTCCATCATCCCCCCGGAAAGAAATCAAAGGCTTAGACTCCTCCATAAGCTCCTCCGCTGAACTCCAACACAAATCCCCAACCAACCCACCAATCCAATCCCTGGATCTCGACCCAAATCCTCAATTTCAGCTCCAGAGGCTTTCGATCCACCACCAGCAGCGGTGGAAATGGGAGTTTTGTCAGCGAATTTTGGGGCGGAGGCGCTAGGGTTTGGTGTGGATCACGGAGAGGATTCCAAAAACCCTCGTTTCTAATTTTCCCTCCTTTTTTTCCCTCCGGGTCTTTATAACCCTTTGGTTAGCGCGGGAAACGATGGCCATGCCATGGGCCCATCATGCATGACCTCTCATCATACATACATGAGAGATTGACACGTGTAACTATTAATTAATTTTTACCGCCAAGTTCTCAGTGGAGATATGACGGAACCAGCGGTTAGATATGCGCGGGTGAAACGAGAACTGGTTCTTAACCTGCACCTTATGAAGGTGGGTCCCACGGATTACGTCTTGTGATGTTGCCGTGTGTCGGTATTGGATTGTCCTGCGATATGTCTTACCGCTTGTGAATATTCCTGCTGTGCCTGTGAGTCAGTCACTTGCTAATTTTAGGCAATGGATTGAACGGTATCATGGATCATCCTTTTCTTTATAGCCTTTTTCCACTTGTAAATGTTATTAGCAGGACTTGTCATTTATTTTGGAAATAATGAGAAATTTTGTCCATGATTTCCCAACTTGCATATGAATTTCTTATTTTTTAAATATATAAAATTTTTTGACGCAATGTGTGCAAGCTGTCGTCAAGTGCCAGAGGTGTGTATTTAGGTTGAAGATTGATCATTTAACCCCCACACCCTTAATAAAAAATGAAAGATTTAAATTACGAAGGCACGTTTACAAGTAGTGACTAGTTACCGTCATTTTTTTACATCAAATTTTGAATTTAAAATCTTTAAAATGTCTCCGAATAGATTCGGATTACTTACAATACATAGCTCTACGAAAAAAATAAAAATAAAAAAATACTTAGAACATGCAAGAGAATGTAGTCTACTAAATAATAACGGAAAACATTCACACTGAGAGGATGGATTGAGTGGTGATTATATTCTTATTTATAAAATCGGCTTTTATATAACTCTCATTTATTTATTGAACAGTTATTTGAAGCTTCAATTATAAATCATGACGGAAAAATCACGCAAAGAACTTATTAAATTAAGTACAACTAGTATATGAGTTTTTTGATAATATATAAATTTCCATATCACAAACAAAACTTCACTTTACTCATAATAAAAACTAGATAATTTATCTATACATTGATAAATTCATTTTTATCATTGCAGGGTCTGCATCTTCCTCTGTAATATATTTGGCATAATAAATCATGTCCATATAATCATTTAATATTTTTAAAACAAGTTATATAACTTAAGATAAAACAGGGCCGTTAAATCTTCAGATTATAAAACAAAAAAAAAAGGCAATTATCACAAATTTTCTCATAAATAAATAAATAAATAATTAATTAATTATTCAAGCTCCACAAATTCACTCAAATATCCCTCCACCTTCAACTCCCATGCCAACAAGTCCATCATCCTCTCAACCTCCGTCTCACAAACCTCTCCGATTACAAACCTCCGACCACCGCCTCCCACCTCCACCGAGCTCCACCCGGGTGGCTTCTTCATCCCCCGCCCTCTCATCATCGCCCTGACCTTCGCTACTCCCTCCCATCTCCCCGCCCTCGCATATATGTTCGACAACAACACATAGTTCCCCGCATTCTCCGGCTCCATCTCCATCAACCTCCTCGCCGCCTCCTCCCCCACTTCCACCTCCCCATGGCTCCGGCACCCACTCAGCAACGCTCCCCACACTCCGGCACTCGGTCGAACACCTCTCCTGCACATCTCCTCCGCGATCAACCTCCTCGCCTCCTCCACCAACCCTGCTCGCCCGAGCATGTCCACCATGCACATATAGTGCTCCATGCTTGGAGCAATCCCGTGCTCCTTCTTCATCGCCTCGAAGTATCTCCGGCCCTCCTTCACCATTCCAGCGTGACTACAAGCTGTGAGCACTGAAACAAAGACGATGCTATCAGGTTTCAATCCAGCCGCTATGAGATCATCGAACACTCTCATTGCTTCCTCGCCATGGCCGTGAATCCCAAACCCGGCGATCATTGAGCTATAACATATCAAGTCTCTGTGTGGCCAATGGTCGAACACCTCGCGTGCTTTCTGGAGATCCCCACATTTCGCGTGGAGATCGACGAGAGCTGCTACTGTGTGTCTGTTCATTAGCTCAGAGCCATGATGGTCAACATAGTGCTGCAATGCTCTTGCTGTGTTCCGAGATCCTAGCTGCGCGCACGCAGAGGCGATTGTAGCAATGGTGGCTCTGTTTGGCTTGGTATTGCTATTGAGCATTGCCCGGAAGAGGTCTAATGCATCATCTGGGTGATCAGAGTGTGTATAGCCAGTGATCATCGCATTCCAAGACGCAACATCTCTGTCGGTCATTTTGTCGAATACTGATCGTGCAGATGTTATGTCCCCGCACTTTGAATAACCGCAGATAATTGCCGTGCAGACGACCGCATTGTGATCTCCGGGAGCTAAGCTCGTTTCGAAGAGTCCCTGGGCGTGTTCCATCTGGCCAATTGCTGCATACCCTTGGATCATCTCTACTAATGTGAATGTGTTCCATTGCGGCATTCTATCAAACAGATGGCGGGCACTGTCCATGTCTCCGGCCTCTGCATACCGTGCTATCACCGTGTTGCATGCATGTATGTCTCTAACTCCGGCAGCTTGCATTTTATCAAACACCTGCTGCGCATCTGGCATTCTCCGACACTTCCCATAGAAACCAATGAGTGCAGTCTGAACGGAAGCATCAAACTGAAATCCATGCTTAAAAGCATTAGCATGCACTTGCATTCCTTCACTCAAAGCTGAAGCTCGTGCGCAGGCTTTCAGCACCGATGACACTGTGAACGTCAGTGGTTCTATTGACGGAGAGCATCGCCGCATTCTTCTGTATAATGAGAAGACTTCTTTAAACTGGAATTCTGGTTCATCATGTTGTGAGTAGCCTCTGATTAGTGCTGTCCAGACGAATGCATTGGGGTTGGTCATCTCATCCGCAATTGATCGAGCACTATGTAGGCATCCCAACTCTGTGAAACTTCGGACAAGCTTTGCCGCCAAAGTAACTATTCTGAGACTGACCGTGTAGAAGAATGTGCGCATGCACCTGCTTCAACTGGCGCACAGCCTTGCAGAGCTTGATCAGAGCGATGACCTGATCCTCCTCCGCACGGCTCCAGCGCCGCAGCGCTACCATAGGACTACTTGCAAGGAATCTGACGGAATGCTCAAGAGAAACAATGTAAACATGAGAATAAAGTCAGCTGCTGATATATAAGAAACAATGTTACATTGATTCAGCTATTAAATGAATGAACTCATTCTATCCCAAAACTTGGAACTGCATTCTTAATTCCCAGTTCTCATTCATCTACAGGGCAAGACAACCAACCAGAATACTGATTAAAGAACACTCAGCTGTTCCGATGCATCAAATAAGCCATACAATACAACAAACTCAGGCAAACAGAAATGATTTTACAGACACCAAACAAACAATCTCTGTCTTGCTTTTGGAACAATTGTGATTTTTTATCTGCATAAACAGCAGGATACAATGTGGCATTAGAAAACTTTGGAGGTGCACGGTTTCTCGCGGTCTCAGTGATTGTGAGGTTGAACTCCTACACTTGTTACGGTTGTGTCAGTGATATTCCTGAACCTTTTCTCTGTTAGGATACCCGTAATCCATTCCAAATTCAGTAGACACTGTCTGCATATCATAATTCAGTTCCCAATTCACCTTCCGATCCCCAAAGCTTGAGTGCATTGGCTGTGTGCCACACCTCTCCAAATTTCGGACGCTGCCAATCTCACTCAGTATGTCTTCCAATTCCTCCTCAACTACACCCTGCCGTTTCCTGCCTGTCTCCAAATCAACACTTGTTTTAGCTGGGGTTGAGACTTGTCCAAGAGAGAGCGAAGAGAAGACGGTTGAATTCTGTTTGACGATAGCACGGAAATTATTCTTGGACTTTGGAATACTTGAGAAGAAGATTTCCACTATATTTCTCGCGCATCCATGATTGTAAGGGTTGGCCTTCTTATCGTAGCGATATCGGAAGTTTTCATATGTAGTCTGCATGATCAGGCTTGTAAGAACCAGGAATACATTGTGTGAAAAAATCGACAATTAAAGATGGTGGAATATACCTGGTTGGTACAAATCAAGTACATGTGGAAAGTGGTCAATCCTCCGACAAACCAAGCTGCTATGAATGTGTAGATGATAAGAATGCCAGAAACAGGAGATCTCATGACAGCTTTCCACAGGTTACACTCGTATGCATTCATTGTTTTCTTGAGGTTAACCCAGCAAAAACTGAAGACAAACAGACATAGCACAGTCGTGGATGACACAAACATAAAGAAGAAACGATAATTTCTCTGCATCAAGAGAAGTTACAGTCAAAGATTGGAGACTGGAATAAGATGAACGCCGTTGTGCAGTATTTTATCAACAGCTTTACCATGACATGTGAGCTAACTAGTTTCCTCATTGCATCTGACAATCCTTAGAAATAAAGTAAAAAACCAAGCTCACCTTTCCAATGCACTGCCCAACCCAAGGACAGTGATGATCAAAACGGTCAACACAGTTATTGCAGATTGAACAATGTGAGCACCGTGGGGGCCGATAGAGCATGCATGTATGGCAATACTTGACCTTCACTATAATGCCGTTTACAAGGACGTCCTTTGTTGGTGGCAAGCTTGATGAATTATGCTGACTTCCCATCCAGTCTGAAGAATAAGTAGAGGATCCAGCATCATCATCTGGTTCTGGAGGATGTGCACTACGAGGAACAATGCCTGGATCTCTTCCAGATGTGAACAGCAGAAGAAAGATAACCTGCATGAATGAGTCACCACAGCAGCACCAATGACTTAAACCTCAGGATACCCTCAACAGTATGACATGCTATAAGTAGAGAAAAACTCAACTAAATCTAGCAAATGAACACATTTCTTTCCTTGTATTTTTCTTCTGTATTCATTAGCCTTTCATTTTATTATTATTTCTTTTTTCCTTCATATTCTCCCCAAGTAAAAATGATTGATTCTTAAGTGCTAACTCAAGCAACCGATAATGTTCAATTCTAACATTCAGAAAGCTGCATTGTTCATGACTTGAGTTCTTACTGATGAATTTCTATATCCATTGAAAATTTAACCTGTTAAAAGGTTTTTTGTATTTAATATGAATGAGCTTGATGCAGTATAAAGAACAGAGCAACGAAAAAATGTAAAAGAGATTCTGAGACTCACATATGTTGTAAAGGTCACAGTTATACCCATAATCAGAGATGCGAATCTGTGTGAGAATTCAGTAGCCAGCTTTGGCGTCACAAAAACCACAAACAGGATTATCGGTACTAAAATTAGACATACTGTGAGTGCCATTGATCTAACATCTGGACCAAAAATAAGCCTCCCTCCACAGAAGAACTTCTGCAATAGTTTAAAAGGCACCATGAGTTATTCATGAAGTCAGCTGAGATACCAACAGCAAATATTTTCTTAATAAATGAATAACTGCAGCCACTACATTGAAGAGGAAGTGGTTTTAATAAGATTTTTGAAATAGAAAGTCATAAATCATGATTAGCCATCTGCTTTACACCAACAAAATGAAATTTTCAGATGTTGTTGGTTAAGTTTACATTGATCATTTCAGGAGTCATAAGAAAAAGGTATTGCAACCAGAAAGATAATGATTAAACTTTGCATACAATGTCATTCGACACTCTCAAAGTACCAGTACATGCATGAAATCTTGTAATTAGACGTTAAGGTGGGACATGCAATTATTTCATTGGTTTTCATTAATGGAATGTGATTAATTAAGGTAACATAGACACATAAACAGGCTTTAGCATAAGGCTTCTGACATAATTCAAGTCTGGTCACAGAGTTGGTGGGTTTCCATATAATTATCCTTCAAAAAACACACACTCAAGATATTCCATAACATTATCACCATCCATAACTTTTTATTATAAAGCTTAACCAAGGTCTATATTAGCAAATCTTCTGCAACAAAATGATACCTGTTCCTAATCTCACCTTCACTGGACCACAGTTCATAGAATTCCACAAACTTAGAAGTAATAGCATCATTCATTGTCCTCTAACATATCATATCATTATTTGATGATATGCTCATTCTCTATCTACCATATGACCTTCACCTACTTACATTGTCTACATTCCCATTCCCCCTACTAAAAGCCAACATTCCTTTTATCTCTGGCGGGCCAAGCATATGATATATAATTCCTTAAGGGAGTAGCTTGACAAAACAAGTCATCATACTCTAAAATTAAACCAGAGAAGCACATGGCAACTCATACTCTAAAAAACTGAGCTTTTTCAACTTGGCAGCTTCCTAACAAGAATTAAATATCAATTCAACCATATTTAGCATTCAATTCATAAAAAGGTCAAACCTTTCACAATCTACCTACAAACATTAAAATCAAGAAAAAAAAGACTTACATTGCTCCCTTTCCAGACTTGGTACACCCTCATTGATGATCTATTCGTCTCAGTAATGGTATGATTTGATTCAGAGAGCTTGGAAGGCTGAGAAACAGAGTGCACGTTCCCCTCCATCCTTCCAGTGATCAATTATCCTCCAACTGATTTTATTGATCAAATCCCACACATTTTCTTGCAAATTCCTCCAATCTGCTAATCAAACCACAAGAAAATCCAACCCTAATCAGGAAAAATCAGTGAAATTAATACATAAAAACCAAGAACACCAAAATATCAACAATTTGCAAACTATCAAAAATAAATAAACACAAATTAAGATAAATGCAACAATAACAAGATCTAAACATGAACACAAAATTGAAAAAATCAAACAAAACCAGCAAAAAGAGATCAGAAACTCGCAGCATTGTGTCAATTAATAATCAATAGAACAAAAAAACCCAAGCTCCGGCGAGGGATACGGTGACCGACGGTGAGCTCACCGTCGGACGGTGGCAATGCGGAGTCGGATCCAAATCTCAGGGGAGAAAACGGATGCGGATCGGATTCTTATCGGAGTCCAAACGGGTCATCGGCGGGAAGAGGCCCGAGATCCGATAAACTCTCCGCCCGGCTCCGATTCCCGAACCCAAATTAGAACGAGGATTTATTTAATTAAAAAAAGTTTAATATCAATACGACGCCAAAAGCGCCACTATTAATTATTATTATTAAATAATAAATTAAAGTGTTTTTGAGGAATATCAAGCGCTTTGGCCCCTAAACTTTAAAAATATTTTTGGGCTGGACGTAATAGAAAATGTTGGCATGTTTATTTCATTATTTAATTGAAAATATTTTCGTAAATAATTTTTTTTAAACAAAGTCGACAAGCGACAAAATAAAAAATAAGCGGGTACAAAAATGCATCAGTTATGACCCATTATGCAACCCTTGGAGGGAAGAATGAGAGGCTATCCTCACACAAGAAGTCTGAACATAAATTATAATATGAGAGATTTGAGCTTGAGACCTCTCAATTACAACCTCGGGTAATTCCACCATTTTTGGTAGAGAATTTTTAACAAGTGAAGATTTACCTGGATTTTATTAAAAAAAAATTTATTGGCATGTTATATTGAGGCTCATGGTTAGGTAAGGTTATTATTATTTTACTTCATCTTCTATGCATGATTTTAATATGGATATCACAATTAATCATTAATGTTTTACTCTATTGAACACAATTATTTTTATGTTTATAAATCACTTGAAAAAAATGTAAGAAATAATAATTAAATGGTAAAATTTAGACATAAATAAATTTGGAAGAACACATTTAGAAATATCAAATGCAATCTCGACTTCCTAACTCTTATAAATACTTTAAAAGAAATATACCCAACGTCAATCTATCATGCTATCTATAACAAATGATCTTTTATGACCTGTTAACAAATGATCTTTTAAGACCTATTAGTTGTCTTCTCAGTTATTTTATACTATATCACTCAAAATGAATATATAATTTTATTTATTCCTTTATTCAACTAAATTTGGTTTATTCATTTTATTAGTATTTTATTTCCTTGATATTATTTTTATAGGTGCCGCTACCACCATCTATTCATTTATTTATTTTATTGATGTCGATATTCACTTGCTAGATATAAAATCTCTCTTACTTTTGTAATCTATTAGTTGTGTTCGATATTACTTTATTTTATATCATCATATCTCATTATTTGATTCATTTGTTTCTTTTATTCAGCTATGGTATATTCATTTTGTTAATATTTTTGTTTTTTTTAATATCAGTTACATATATTTTAGAAAAAAAATTACAAAAATAGTTTGTTTTTGGAGGGATAATACTAAGAATTAATTGATGGAAAAACAAATAAATAAATAAATAACTAGTTGATTGGTTTAAAAAATGACACGCGAGCTCCCTCCATTAATTAAACAAAATATCTCTAGCTAGCCATGTTAAGACACAATTGCTTTATTGATTATGATAACATACTTTACAAGATATGGAAATATCTTCTTCAGAGAAATCATATTCTATTTTAGATCTTTGGAAGTATGTAATTAGGAACATTAATCACTTTTTGTTTGTGAAATAATTTAATTTGTCATTAACTAACACTTGATCCAGTGCACCATACTCACTTCTGAATGAAATTTTGACACGTTATCAATATATGATACGAACTCATGTTTTTGTTTAACAAATAGTAATATCAAATGATTATATTAAATAAGCAATTATAATTAATAAGCTCATTTGCTACGGTAATAGATGGGAAGCATATGGCTTTGAAGGGCAAGATTGTAGAGACGTCGAAGGAGATGGATTCTGGTTCTCCAAAAGTTGTGGTTTTGAAGTTGTTGGACAGTGGAGAGGAGGTTAGACTTGGTGGAGATATGATTGTGGAAATGGGATCAGTGGAGGAAAAGAAGCATTTGAGGAAACCGAAGGAGTTGGATATTCGGAGGAATGATGAGAAGAAGAGTAGGGATAGAATGAAGGAGGAGAAGAGAAGTAGGGATGGCGAAAGGGAGGTCACTAACGGGAGCTTGCTAAGAGTTCAAATCAAGCGCTTTCTTTGTAAATGCTTTAAATCCATACTGTTCATAAATTTCAAATCTATTTTTAAATTTGACTTTGGCTAGAAAATATAGTTGATAATTTAGACCATGTTTTTTTTATTCATAGCTTCCAAGTATTAAATATTGGCTTGATATCCTTATGATGAAGCCAAAATCTTGATATCTTTTAATCCAACGGTCTAAATTGCTCTATTGTTTATATAGGGTTATGTTTGTTGGGTGTTGTGTAATGAGAGAAAAGAGAGAAAGATAGAGAGGGTGAGTTCTCTTGTATTTGGAGAGTGTAAAGAGTGAAAGTGTAGAGGAGAGCTATTGTTCTTGCTTGATCTCATTAAAGCAAGATAAGACCATTGTTTTTGAGGTAAGGTTAGTTTTTAGAGCTTGGTAATCCTCTTGTGGCTTTATGCCTATTTCTTATAATCTTATATTCTTGTTATTCCCCCATGATATAGTGAAGCATTGTTCTCCCGTGGATATAGGCTTGTTCTTAGCCGAACCACATTAAATTGGTATCTCTTATTTTATTCTTGCGAGATTGGTTGTATGTTATCCTTGCATTGCTCATTCATTGTGTGATTGCTACGTATTGTGATATTGCACACCAAGTGTTCGATGAATTGCCACACTAATTCCGCGCTTTCTCACACGCAACAATTGGTATCAGAGCCAGGTTCTAGGATTGTGGAGGTTGCCTAAGCTTGCAATTGAAAGAATTGGGGCTTGTATTGGTGGTAATTTGATTTCATATCAATGGATAAGGCAATGGAGTTTGAAAAGCTTAAGGAGGACAATTGACCAATATGGAAGATAATGATAGAGGATCACTTTGTCTATAAGGAATTGGATCTACCACTATTGGGGAATGATGTTAAACTCTCATCTATAAGTGATAAACAATGGAAAGTTCTTGATCGAAAATTCTTGCCGGTGATAAGGCCATGTATTTCATCATCCATCTTGTTTGTTGTTTATCAATGTAAGACCGCTCATGAACTTTGGAGTACTTTGGAGCAATCTTTTGAGCAACCATCTGGTATCGATAAGATGCATGCCATGAAGAGGTTATTTCTCTTGAAAATGAAGGATGGTGTCACGGTGCGAAAACATGTGAATGAGTTTAACTCTATTGTGGCACAATTAAAGGTTCTAAAGATAAATCTTGATGAAGAGGTCTTATGCTTGCTACTTTTGAGCTCTTTGCCTCCAAGTTGGGATACTCTTGTTACTACCGTGACAAATACAATGGGGAACAAGTTCAAGTTGAATGATGTTTCTTCATTGAGTAGTGAGGAGACTAGAAGGCTTCTTCACAAATGTCTAGTGACTCAAGTCAAGCACTAGCGGCCCGTAAAAGAGGAAGATCTCAACAAAGGGATGATGTTTCGGCAAGTAAGGGCAAGTCACAAGCAAAAGGAAGATCAAGGTCACGGGCCCGAGTTGTTACTTGTTGGTATTGCAAGAAACAAGGTTATGTGAGGAATGATTGTAATCTTTTGAAGAGCAAGCGAAAAGGGAACCAAGTTGATGGTGAAGCAAGTATAGCATTTCAAAGTGATGATGGAGTCACATTAAGCATTGCTTGTATGGTATCTTCTTCCATAGATACTTGGGTGTTGGACTCGATGCTTCATTTCACATATGTTCGGATCGATCATTTTTCTCCACTAATAAAGATGTTGATTGTGGTAATGTCTACCTCGGCAATGATCGTGCTTGTAAATTTTGGGCATTGGTGATGTGGTAATTAAGCAAGCAAATGGGAAGGAGCATACATTGACTAATGTGAGGCATGTTCCCGAAATACTCTTTGGAGAGGTTAGCGAAGCTATTTATAAGTGAAGTGGTTGGGTGACCACGTACTCTTCAGGGGCATGACGTTGTGTGGGTTATTGTGGACCGTTTGACAAAATCAGCCCATTTTCTGGTCATTCATACCAAATACTCTTTGGAGAGGTTAGCGAAGCTATTTATAAGCGAAGTTGTTGAACTCCATGGAGTGCCTGTTTCAATTGTGTCTGATCGTAACCCGAGATTTATGTCTCAGTTTTGGCCTAAGTTTCATCAAGCTCTTGGGACGACTTTGAGATTCATTACTGCATACCATCCTCAGATAGACAACCAATCAGAGCATACGATCCAGACACTTGAGGACACGCTGAGAGCTTGTGTTCTTGATTTCCAAGGAAGTTGGGACAAGCATTTACCTCTTGTGAAATTCGCTTATAATAATAGTTTCCATACAAGTATTGGTATGGCTCCTTATAAAGCTTTGTATGGACGTAAGTGTCGAACACCCCTCTGTTGGAGTGAAGTCGGTGAAAGAAAGTTACAAAGTGTGGAACTAATTGAGGTGACCACAGAAAAGGTGAAGGTAATATAAGATAGATTAAAAGTAGACCAAGACCGACAAAAGAGTTATGCTGACAATAGAAGAAGAGATGTAGAGTTCCAAGTTGTTGACAGAGTTTTCCTGAAGATATCACCTTGGAAGGGGGTAATTTGGTTCCGTAATAGGGTAAAATTAAATCCTCGTTATATTGGGCCATTTTTGATACTTGAAAGAATTGGGCCAGTGGCTTATAGACTACAGTTACCACCAGAGTTAGAGAGGATCCATAATGTCTTCCATGTTTTGTTGTTGAAGAAGTATGTACCAGATCCGTCGCATGCACTTAAAACACCTCCAGTAGAACTTCGAGAAGATTTGACTTTTGAAGTGAGGCATGTTCGTATCCTTGATCGACTAGAAAAAGTGCTTTGGGGAAAGGTGGTGCTAGTTGTAAAAGTTCTTTGGAAAAGTGATCAGATTGAGGAATTGACTTGGGAGACTGAACTGTTCATGAGAAAGAAATATCCTCATTTATTCAGTGAGTTTGGTAAGCTGAAATTTTGAGGACAAAATTTCTTTAAGGAGGGTAGAGTGTTGTACCCTGACCTGATTTAGACCTCGGGCCTATTTAGATTTTTATGCTTGCATTAGGGGTAAAATGGTCATTTAGAAGTAGTGACATTATGCATGTTTGTATAGTAGCTTTTATGTATAAAAATCCGGGGCAATTTCGCCATTTGGATCCATTTTCTATGATTTTTCTATTAAGAGGGCAATTAGGTCATTTCCTATATTTTTTTTTAAAAATGAATGAATGAGAGAAACCAACCTGGATTCTTCTCCTTCTTCATTTCCTTTTTCTTTGTTTCTTGTTCGGCCGACCATAACTTTAGAAGAAATTTTTTTTCCGGCTAGAATTTCCGGCGAACTCAAATACCAAAATCCTTCCTCCCTAACTCCTGAATTCGGTAAGCCTTAGATCCAATGTTTTTATTTTGTATTTCTCCCGTATTTCCTTGTTTTTGGAAATGTATAAAAATTTCAATCTCTCCATGGATTTGATGGTTTATAGGCTTAAATTTAAGCCAATGATTTATGATTCATGTGTGAAAATGTTGTTGAAGAAATTTCTTGTTTTAGTGTTATAAATTGGGAGAAAACCATAGTATAAGGGCCGATTTTACTGCAGCAAACGCGGAGTTACTGTAGCACCGAAAATTTTGAACCTTTCCGGGTTCTTCCTTGGTCCAAATTGAAGCCCTTCTTACCTTGAACTCTTTGGAACTAGGTTTACTTCATTCTGATGTCATTTGGGTCCAACATGACGTTGTTTTGCCTCAAAACCCTAAGGTTTCGTAGTCGACTTGTATCATTGCAATTGCAGGCATTCTTTTTAGCTATCATTCTTGTGTTCATTAGTATTTGGATTCCCTGCTTGTATCTAGGTGGTGAAACATCCTCAAATGGGGAAGGAACTCGCTGATCAGTGAGCGTGTCTCGAGACGAGACGAGACGACTAGTTCTGTGAGTGGTTAAATTTTTTAAATGCATAGATTTAACAACCAAGAGTATTACAGTATTTCCTTATATGTTTTATAACATAAATTTGATATATACATATATATATATGTTGTGGGTATGAATATATTTGAAATGTCTAAACCTAGAATACTTACGTGTATTCATTTTGGAATAAACATGTTTACATGTATAAGTATGTTATTTGCAAATGGAATAAGGGTTGATGCATATTTCCGTATTTAAACATTGTTAGATGGTTTCTTTGAGTTGGAAATCGGAAAGAATTTTATTCTTGTATTTGATTTTTGATGGTAACTTCGGACTTTAGTCCGACACTGCAGTGTGGAGTCTCACGGTCTGACCTAATGGGAGCGGGGTGGTTAACCCTGTGTTTACCCTGGTCAAGAGGTGCGCGGAGCCATTGACAGGGGTTCTTTTTTTGAGAAACCCGGGGTTACCACAAGGGAATCTCAGTGGCCAACACCAAGGAAAGGGCAACATTATTATTTTTTAGGTTTTAAAACATCTTGGTGGTCCTGTAGCTAGTCTCGACCACGATTAGCTTGGGAATTGTTTGAGGCCAACCCGTATTTTTTTTTTATTTAAAAACTGTGTTCAATGTGTTGGAAAGGTTACTTGCTTATTCTATTGTCAGACATTGTGTTATTTGTTAACCTGTTGAATATTTGGAAAATTTCTTTTATATGTTAATATTATTATGGTAAATAAAAATTTGAAATACTTTATCTCTTTGTTATATCTATGCTGTCACCACTCACTGGGTAATATGTGTTACTAACCACTCTCCTTTTTTCTTTCTCAACCTGTGACGTTGGACTGGGTTGTGCTGTGCAAGCAGTAGAGTGATTGTCTGTTCTACTTTTCTAGGTTTGTTATAGTGTGCATGTAAATTTTATGGATCCACTAGACTTGACCATTATGTATTATTCTTATATTTGTACCTTTGGATTGTAACTGGAAACTCTGATCTGTACTTTCTGTGATGTTCTTTTGTATTTAGGGTCCTTGGTATGAAGGAACTCTATTATGTTTTCATTGTTGATTTTGCTCCATGTTCTAGTAATTGTTTTAGCAGGTTTGTGTTGAGCCTTACGGCGACTTGAAGATGGGGGCCGTTATGGGACCCACTTCTTGTTGTCGTAGCGGTTGCCACGTGCCCGGCTAGGTTCGGGGCGTGACATTTGTTATATATAAATAATATAATGCATGTCCTAATAAAACTCAATGTCCTAATGGAAACAAAATTCCAATTTAATTTAAATTCTAATATATCCTGATCATAGATATATTTAGAATTAAACTTAAATGTCCTAATCTTAATCTTAATTGATTATTTGGTTGTCTTGGACTAGGATGCAAATTCCAAGTTAAATACAAAATGCAAATTACAAAGTTGCCCTTGAGAACATATCTCAAGGCATAAAAAAATTATTATTATTACAAGATTACCCCTGAGAACCCCTATCTTGAGGCAATCTCAAATCTTAGGATAGCCCAAACACACATCTCGAGGCAATCCTAAATTTTATGAGGCATGAGAACGGATCTCGAGGTAATGGGAGAAATGCAAATCCTGAAGCACTGAGTACGTATCTCGAGGTAGAGTGAATTTTTTTATAATAATAAAAATATTAATAAGATAATAAATAAAATGCGAATAATAAAATAATAAATAAAAAAATAACATTCGAAATTTAAATTTTAAAAAATTAATAATAATAAAAAATTCGAAATTTAAATTTTTAAAATTTTTTAAAAAAATAATAATAGAAAAAAATTCGAAATTTAAATTTTTTTAAATTTGAAATTATAATTCAAATTTAAATTTTTAAAAAATAAAAATTAATAATAATAATAATAAAATAAATAAAAAAATAAAAAAATAAAAATAAAAAAAGGAAATAAAAAAATAAAAAGGAACCCGATCTTACCGCTCATCTGTGATCCGACGGAAGTTAGAGGGCTTTTGTTTTGGAAAAAAATTTTTAGGAAAAAAATATATAATATATATAATAAAAAGAAAATTAATTAAAAAAAATAATAATAATATAAAAATAAGTAAAAATAATAATAATAATAAATAATAAATTTTATAAAAATTAATTATTAAATTGAACTAAATAAAAAGTTTATTAAATTAAAAAATTAAATTAAAAAAAAAAGAAGTTTTTTTAAAAAAATGTATATATATTTTAACAATAAAATTAAAAAAAAATTTTAAAAAAAAATAAATTTAAAAAATAATAATAATAATAAAATAAAATAATTAAAAAAATTATTATTATTAAAAAAAAATTTTAAAAAAAAATTTTAAAAAAATTTTAAAAAAATTTATTTGACGGAGGTGGTTGGGGGAAAAAAAGATAAGATCTGTTTTTTTTTTCTTTTAAAAGGTGGGAGAAGAATGGAGAAGAGAGGAGAAGAACTGAGAAAGAAAGAAGAAAAGAAAAAAAAAAAGAAGAAGGTTTTCTTCTCGTCCCCATACTATATATATAATATATAAAAAAAGAAGAAGAAAAAGGATTTTCCATCGCTGCCGCCTCTCGTCACTGCTACCGCCGCCCATTACCTGTCATCGCTGCGCCCTGCCGTCGTTGCTGTTCACCGCCGTGGCATGCTTGAGTGGCTGAAATAATGCCGCCAAGCATGCCACTGCTCGCCATCATCACTGTTGTTGCTGTTGTTGCCCGCCGTGTCCATCGTTGATGCCGCCGGCGTGATCGAACGGCTGAGATAATGCCGTCGATCATGCCGGATGTATCCGCCGTCTCTGCTGTCTTATGCTTGCCGTCGTTTGATGCTCTTGCCGCTGCTATCGTTTGCTGTCCACCGTCATCACCGCTGCTGTTGCACACCGCTTTGGCTGCTTGAGTGGCTGAGATAATACCGTCGAGCATGTCATCTGCCTGCTGCTCGTGCTGTTGCTCCTTCTTAGTCTTCAGTGCCGTCAGAATACTCAGTATCTCGAAATGGATCCCGAACTTACTATAAGACCAAGAGAATCCCAAAAGGGTGGCCTCCATCACTGTCATTGCCTTCTTCTTTGTTGCCTCGTCCTTCTCTGCCTCGTCTACAAAGCCCTCCAAGACTGTTGGTGGGGCCCCTGAAAGCCTGGATGTCCTTGTTGGCCTGCAGGTCAAAGCTAATGTTCAGGTTGCTCCCAAGATCAACGAGACTAAGATAAGCTTGAAAACCGATACTCAAAAGTGTGAGGATAAGGCTTTCTATTTGGCCTTGAGGATATTCTACAACTAATTACTATCATGACCATTTTCTTGACAGCAGAGAAGCAGTGTACCCTCCTTGATTGGAAACCAAAGAGGTCTGACATGCTTACAGATGCATTTAGCCTTGGGAGAATGGTTAATGATGGGCTTGTCTTTAAGCAAAACTTTTCTATACGGTCTTATGAGGTTTCGATTGCGCTCCATCAATAACGTCTGTGAACTACAAGGAGCAGCTCACAGTATTGGTGGACTCCATGCTCCGAGAGGGTATGTTGGATGAGCAGTTCATGAAGTTGCTCACATTGCAAGATGAGACCGGTCCTGGCCTTGTTACGGAGGTGGTCACCATGTTTTGAGACTATCATTTATCAGGTTGTGATCCAAAATGTGGATCCTCTTGTTCAGTAGTTGCACCGTTGGAGTCCGAAGATGAAACTGGCTTGTGTTCAATATCGTCAGCCAAGTAGTGGCACTGGCGTTGATCGCATGGCATCGTACAAATGATGTAATTGTTGGAATGTTTTATTGGTGATGCTTATATGCAATTAGTTCAAATCTCTTATTCATAAACACTGCCAGTACGTTAAACATTAAGCCATGTTTGCTCTTTTGATAACAAATAATTTAAAAAAAAAGCAGGTTTATTAGGAAAAATAAATAAATAAATAAATAAATAAAATGGTTTCCACTATGCAAGAGATACACATGGAAATAAAAAAAATTGTAGGCATGTATACGTACATTGGGAAGCATGTATTAAAAAAAATATATGAAATGAAATGCTTCTAAGTTGTTAGCATGTGAAAGCTCATGGTTTATATATATATATATATATATATATATATATAGGGAATGAAAAAAATAAGAAGTATGCACAGGTGTGCATATTCACGGTTAAAAAAAAAAGAAAGCATGGGTCGTGTGAGACAAAATTATGTGATTTGCATGTAAAAATCCAAAAATAAATAAATAAATAAATAAATAAATAAATAAATAAAAAAATAAAAAAATATAATGCAATTATGGGCATATAAAAGATATCCAAAAAGACAAGGGGTTTCTGACATGAACTGCAGTTCACGATGAGCAAAAATGATTAAAAAAATAGAAATATTACATGGGAAGTACGTAATGGCTACTTGCTTTTTTTAAAGTAGAAACATCTGAAAACTCGATGAGTGGAGGATCGTTAATTTCTTTGTCGTAAATTCGATAGTGAATGACCCACCATAAAAAGAGACACTTGCAAAAAAATATATATATATATATAATATAAAAAAATGAAAAATGCACCTGGAACGAATAACATGCATAAAAAAATAATAATAATAAAAAAAATTGAAAAGCATGCATTTTCATGATTTAAAGAGGCGGGCCCACCACGGATGAACATGGTTCAGGTTTTTTTAAAATAATAATAAAATAAAAAATAAAAAAATATATATATTTAGAAGCCCATGATTACGTGACTCATGCATGACAAGAGGTGCACATTGAGTTGAAAAATAAAAAATAATAATAATAATAATGAAAAATAAAAAAAATAAAAAAATAAAAATAAAAAATAAAATTGCATGCATGCATGCAGGCTCACACATTTAGAAGCCTATGATCTTAAAAAAAAAAACCATCCATCCTATGGACTTATGATATGCATGCATATACATGCAAGTGGGATCCACCATTTAAATGATGAGTATGGGGTAAAAAAAAAAGTATATAACAATAGAAAGCATACTATTGCCTCATGACTCAAAAAAAATAAAAAAATAATAATAATAATAAAACATAAATAATAAAAAAATAAAAAAATTTATATGATAATAAAAAAATGATGAAATAATCGGCCCACCTTTGCACATAAGGTAAACTTAGAGTTTCACCATGCACGTTGAATGAAAGACATGTATGTTTAAGTGCATACATATTTGTTAGAAATATATACATGGCGCTAAGGTGTTGGAAGGAACCCAAGAGCACCCTCTCGTATTATCTAAGGTACCTTGAGATAAAAGAAGAAGACAACAATGACAAGATTACTTGAAGCAATAACAAGAATGATCAAGGAAACGGCAGATTTTAGGAAATAAGACATAATTTATGAGAAGGATATTTCAAAATGACATACGGTGCAGTGATAAAAGCATAGGCAATGGTTAATTTCAAGGCAATAATGAGATATATATCTCAAAATGGCAACAAGGCAGGCAATGCAGTGACAAGGCATAGGCAGCGGCAGGCAACGCAGTGACAAGGCACAGGCAGCGAAATAACAAATTTCATAATTCGCAAATTTTCTTGCTTTTATTTGTACTTTTTGCCCTTAATCGGAGGTTCCTAAGATTTCTAATCTAGGATAATTAATAATAGAGGCTTGCCTCTATTAGGAATGAAAGAACCCACACAAAACAAATATGATATTTGTGCTTCGATATATCGTCTGGTGTCTTTTCATGATGCCAGATGCATATTTTCAATCCCACAACATTATCTATTAGCATCCAAGGATCAATTTTTTGAAACTTTCAAGAAGTTCAAGGCCCATGTTGAGAAAGAAAGTGAAAGGTTTATAAAATGCTTGCAAACCGACAATGGTGGAGAGTTTTGCTCTAGTGCTTTTGATGGCTTTTGTGCGGAGAGTGGCATCAAGAGAGTGAAGACGGTCCCTTACACCACACAACAAAATGGTGTCATTGAAAGAATGAATAGGACCATTGTGGAAAGGGTAAGAAGTATGTTGTCTCACTCCGGTCTTCCTAAGTTCTTTTGGGCGGAAGCGGCAAATATGGCGGTATACCTTATCAATAGATCACTAAGTGCTCCATTGGATGGTGATATTCCGGAAATTCTATAGAGTGGTATGAAAATCTCTTATAATCATTTAAAAGTTTTTGGTTATGAAGCTTATATGCATGTGCCTTTCAAAAAGAGAAGTAAGCTTGATTTGAAATCAAGGAGATGTGCTTTTCTTCGTTATGGTGGTGATGATAGAGGCTATAGGTTGTGGGATCCAATTAAAAGGAAGACAATTAGAAGTCGTGATGTCATATTTCATGAGAATGTGATGTTTAAAGAAAGCCATCATGAAGAGCAAAAGGATGAGAAACTTGTTCGCATGCAAGTTGACTCATGTGTTCCTCCTCGGCAAGTAGAAGAAATTCTTTCTCAAGATCATGATGATGGAGATGGCCATGGTGATGTTGGTGGCCATGATGATAGCATGGAGGTGATTGGGCAAGAATATGCTCATGTTGATAAGGAAGAACAAGAATTTGAGTCTCCACAAATTTTGAGGAGATCTACAAGGACTCCTAAATCCATCCAAAGGTATTCTCCATCCTGGTATTATGCTTTATTTACTGATGGGGGTGAGCCCGAGTCTTTTCATGAAGCACAAAATTGTCTTGAGAAAGCTAGGTGGCAAAAGGCTATGGATGAAGAGATGGACTCTTTGCATCGGAACCAAACTTGGGACTTGGTGTAGCTTCCAAGTGGAAAGAAAGCATTAAAGAATAGATGGGTGTATGCGATAAAGCATGAAGCCGATGGATCAAAAAGGTACAAGGCAAGACTAGTGGTGAAGGGATATGGTCAAAAACATGGTATTGATTTCAATGAAATATTTGCTCCGGTGGTGAAGCATAGCTCCATATGAGTTATTCTATCTTTGGTAGCTAATCTTGATTTGGAGTTTGAACAACTTGACATCAAGACGGCTTTCTTACATGGTGACCTTGAAGAAGAAATTTATATATCTCAACCGGAAGGCTTTGCTAACAAGTCTAATCCTAACTTGGTGTGCAAGTTGAAGAAGGGGTTGTACGGTTTGAAATAAGCTTCTCGACAATGGTACAAGAAGTTTGACACTTTTATGCAAGATGAGGGCTATTCTAGATGTGATTTTGATCATTGTGTTTACTTCAAGAGTTCCACATGTGGCATGTTTAATTGCTTGTTGCTTTATGTGGATGATATGTTGATAGCTAGCAATGATTGGAAGGAGATTAAGTCCTTGAAGCTCCATATGTCGAGGAAGTTTACTACTAAAGATCTTGGCGTTGTAAAGAAGATTCTAGGCATACACATTCACCGAGATAGAGAGCATGAGAAATTGTGGTTAAGTCAATCCGAATACATTGGAAAAGTTCTTGAAAGGTTTAGAATGGTTGATTGCAAACCGGTTTCTACACTTCTAGCGGCACATTTTAATCTATCCAAGAAGAGTTCTCCAAAGGATGATAAATTTGAAAATGTTCCTTATACATCCGCGGTTGGTAGCTTGATGTATGCTATGATATGCACAAGGCCGGATATTGCTTATGCAGTGGGGGTTGTTTCAAGGTATATATCTTGTGCCGGTTGAGCATTGGCAAGCCGTCAAGTGGGTTCTTCGTTACTTGAAGGGTACACAAAATTTATGCTTGTGCTTTGGAGGTTCTTCATTGGTGGTTAATGGTTATGTTGATTCCGATTATGCCGTTTGTAGAGAGACAAGGAAGTCCACTACGGGTTATGTTTTCACATTTGGTGGTAGTGCGGTGAGTTGGATGTCTAAACTTAAAGACATTGTTGCCTTGTCTACCACGGAAGCGGAATATATTGCCTTGACCGAAGGAGCAAAGGAAATGATTTGGTTGAAGCATGTGCTTAATCAATTTGAAGTGGTACAAGAAAAATGTGTGTTGTATTGTGATAGTCAAAGTGCGATACATCTTGCTAAGAATGCGGCTTTTCATTCTAGAACAAAGCACATTGATGTGCGGTACCACTTTATTCGGCTTGCTTTAGAGAGTGGATATTTACATGTTGAGAAAATCCACACAAATGACAACCTTACGGATTTGTTGACAAAGGTTGTGCTTACGGAGAAGACTTCTCATTGTAGGAGGCTTTACGGGTTAATGGAGATATAACCCGGATGTTTGGAGGACAATGCTTAATGATTCATTGATGCTTGATTGAAGATTTGTCTTCAAGTGGGGGATTGTTAAATATTGGCTTGATATCCTTGTGATGAAGCCAAAATCTTGATCTCTTTTAATCCAACGGTCTAGATTGCTCTATTGTTTATATATGGTTATGTTTGTTGGGTGTTGTGTAACGAGAGAAAACAGAGAAAGATAGAGAGGGTGAGTTCTCTTGTATTTGGAGAGTGGAAAGAGTGAAGGTGTAGAGGAGAGCTCTTGTTCTTGTTTGATCTCATTAAAGCAAAGTAAGACCCTTGTTTTTTAGGTAAGGCTAGTTTTTAGATCTTGGTAATCCTCTTGTGGCTTTATGCCTATTTCTTATAATCTTGTACTCTTGTTATTCCCCCATGATATAGTGAAGCATTGTTCTCCTGTGGATGTAGGCTTGTTCTTAGCCGAGCCACATTAAATTGGTATTTCTTATTTTATTCTTGTGATATTGGTTGTATGTTATCCTTGCATTACCCATTCATTGTGTGATTGCTAGGTATTATGATATTGCACACCAAGTGTTCGACGAATTGCCACACTAATTCCGCGCTTCCTCACACGTAACACCAAGCGGTAACTTTAATTTTCCCAAAATCTCCTCAGGCGGCACCTTAAATTGAGCAATGTCAAAAACACGACATTCGTCTTCCATTTATCATTTTTTTACTATTGTGCTTTCTTGAAGGCAAAAAAAAAAAAAAAATTTTGTCAATGAATTGCATAAACAAAATGTCATAAGTAATTGTAAATTGATAGTAATTCAAGTAAATATAATATTTAAATACGAAAAAGATCATAATGATATGAATATTTTATGTAATATTTTATAATAATTTATATTTTTAGAATCAAGAAATTATTTATTAATATTTTCAAAAAAAAAACTTTTAGGCCAATGTAGCAAAGATTTATAAAGAGGGAAATGGTACCTCAACAAAGGGAAGGTTGTGGATGTTGTTGGGCCTATGCAATGTGATATTTCAATAGATGACAATGGTGAACTAGTCTAGGTGTGCATCAAGATATCTAGAATGCAATACCTAAGCGGGGAGGCTCGGTTCTTATGTTGTATGGTAGGCATGAGGATGTATATGGTAAATTGGAGGAGAGGAACACAGTGGAGACTGGTGTTGTCAGGGATGCGGACAATCATGCTTTGATTAATTTGAATTTGGAGCAGATTGCCGAATATGTTGGTGATCCAAGCTATATTGGTTATTGAATGCCCTTTAGATAGCACGGCTAAGCCGCCTTCTTTAAAGTAACGAAGCCCTTACCTTCCTTTAGTTTGTGGTGGTTTATTTTGACACATTGTACATTTGTTTTAATTTTGTGTTTGCTTTATATGATTTGCTTAAATTTTATTACGTAACATGAATTTCAATTAGAACATGTATGGATGCAGTATAATGAATCTTGTCTTGATGCTACTTAGGGCATTTTCTTAAAGTAGAATACCCAATTTAATCCATATCTAATATAGTCAGTCTGTCCTTTTAGTCTCTCTAATATAATTTGTCCCTAGGAGGTCCCTATATTTTTAATTTTTTGAGAAATGTAAGTCCTCATAAAGACCTCCTAGGGACAAATTATATTAGAGAGAGGGATTTATATTTTTCAAAAATTAAAATACAGGGACCTCTTAGGAACAAATCATATTAGAGGGACCAAAATGATATACTGACTATATTAGAGGGACTAAATAGGGTATTCTACCTTTGCTTAACTGTATTCTAACTATCATGTTTAATATTTGATTTTCCAAGCAACATGAACTTCTTTTGTCAATTATGTGATTTTAAAATGACAAAGTTGCTAGACTATCAACCATGCTAAAAAGGAAAAGTAGATGAAATAAATCGGTATGTCTATTAATGTATGGTGAGTTAGGTCTTTTTTTGTTACCATGCAAGATTACAATATGATCGTGCATTGAAATTAGGAAGATGTGAAGGTAATATAGATGAATGAGAAAAATATGCTAAGTTTGTGTTGCATGTATGTTTTCATTGGTCAGAAACAAGCATATTTTCTTCATCACAGGTTATATGATGGTATGGAATAATTCACATTTGGAGATTAATTCATGCTTCTAATTTCTCTTATGGGGGTTTGGTACTCTATTTGTTGGCATGGGAGGATAAAGCAATAGGCAAATATGCGAACTAAAAGTTAATTTAAGCTGGAAGTATTGTCTTTTGAACCTGAACCATTGCATTTCCTTTTTAAGATTTTGACTTGTTTAGGTGTATTCATGTGTGACCATCACCATCATAAGTTCTCAAAAGTTCATTAGCTACTAGTGTAATAATAGAATAAAGGAATTCTTCACCAATTTGCTTATTGCAGTAGATAGATTTTTTTTTTATAAACATATGACATTCATCTTGAGATTTTTGTTTGTGAGAGAGATGCTTCTTCAGCAATGGTAAATTATATAATTGGGTAAGGCCCTAGAATTTACCAAAATAGTTTTTTTGGCTAAGTGTGTATTGCTTGTTTTGCACCCGTCATATTCTGCAAGATAGTTAATCATAGTGAAGAGTGTTAATTTGATGAGCTATTAATTCTTAATGGCAGATGTCATTCGATTAAGAAAGGATTTTTTTCCTTGAAGTTTGAAAAGATAGTTCAATGATTGTGGAGATTTGAGAGAAAAAAAAAGTAGAACTGAAAAAAATATGAAATGCTGTAATTTTTATTAACTAATTTCAGCTTACCATACACAACTATATATAGATGGAATAAAAAAACAAACTAAACAAGCTAATCCTATCAAATAATTAAAGTAATCTTATCTTATTGAACAACCATCTATACCAGAATTTGTTACAACTTGAAACTCTTTGTCACTATCCACATTCGACTACAATTTAAGATTACATATATCAACCTTATCACTCCATGATTTGTTAGAACCGTCCTTATCTCTCCATAAACTCACAGAATCATCACTGTAACTGCCAATAGCGCTGTAACGGCCAATAATTTGGAGATTAGAAGACGTTTAAACATACTTCCCTATAAACACTTGTATGCTTCCAACTGGCTTATATTACATATTAGGTATATGATTTACTGATAGCCATGAGTCTTGTCGTATCAAATTTCTTAGATGTATACTCCCCTTTTGGATTGTAATATTTCCATTTCACCCAAACCTCCAACCTCCTTTTTTGTCCCTAATTATTTCTATCTATTTTGTTTGTCGTATTTATCTAGTGGTGTTTATTTTAAAGGATATCTTTTTAAACTCAAGTGTTTGTATTGAGGTATTTCATTTTTCATGTGTTTTTGAAATCTCATCATTGAGGGTTTTGGTTTATGACCAAAATGACCATAAAACCAAATCCCAGGAGTTTAAAACCAATATATATGCATGTGTGTACACAAACATATAAATGGTATAATACCTAGATTAGTCCCTCTACTTTTCTCTCTTCTCTTTTGATCCCTCTACTCAGAAATGCTCCCGACTAACTAGTCCCTCTGCTTTTGAAAATATACCCACTTAGTCCTTTTTACTCATGCAAATGGGTCAACTACTTCTTGCATGTTCAAAAGTAGAGGAGCTTGTTGGGAAGAGGCTAAGAATAAAGGGACTAAACGGGCCCATTTTCAAGAGTAGAGGGACTAGTTGAAAGAATTTCTGAGTAGAGAGACCAAAAAGGAAGAGAGAGAAAAGTAGAGGAACCAATTTGGGTATTATACCTATAGAAATCTATACATATACTTATACACATACACATATGCATATATACACACACATATATACATATAAATATTTATATAAACATACATAGGTATTTTTACATACATACATACATACATACATTTATGTATATACACTATACATACATGCATGTATATACACTTCTATATATACCTATACATAGTATATTTACATATAAAATACACATATATAGGTATGTATATATATGCATATATGCACAGATACACACATATACATATACTTATATATATATATGCATATATGCACATATATACATATATTTTTACGGATATATACATACTCATATATATATATATATATATGCATATATGCATATACACAGACATAATACATACACTTATACACATGTGTTTTCCAATTTCAAATTTACAAATCTTTCCAAACAAACATAAAATCTTATAATACATTAACTACAATTATATCCAACCAAACAAAAGATTTGACTGTACTGTATCTTAAAAACCAAATATTTCCAGTTATATTATAATTAGAAATACACTACATTTAAAATTACATCAAACCAAATACTACCATAGAGAGATTGTAATAGCAATCTTAAACGTCAAGCACAATATCTGAAAGATTTTTTTTAATTTGATTTCTCTGTTTCTTTATTAACTGAAGCTATGAATATTTGCTCTAATGAATTTTGAATTCTAGACTTTTGAGTAAGCTGTCATAAGCAGATAGAATATGAATAGTGCTTTGTGAATTTATTCACAGGACATTTAAATCCACATTTTTATGTCATTAGTTCTTTTAATGAACTTGCTTTCTTTAAATAAAGTAACATTTCATGAGACTTCTTAGCTCTTTTTGAAGTTGGAGTCCTTGCTTGTTTATAATTTGCAGTCATTGGGTATATGTGTGTGTGTGTGGTCAAGTCCGAATCATTTTAATCAGTTATAAGGTTCTCAGCCAATTCTGCTTCTTGTTTCCATTCCACACTGCTCTTGTATTCGCTGTGCTTGTACTCAGTGGTTGAGTTATTCAAAATTCATGGAGTCATAAATCATTAGTAAACATGACTCATTATTTTTTTTAAAAAAATTTCATAAGGCTTCTCCCAACTCAAACGATATCAATTTAAATCCTAGCTAATAAAAAATTATTTTAAAATATATTTCATGTTCGCCACTCATTTTGATTCCTTGAAACTAGAATAAGGGGCATGGGGATTAGTGTTTGGGTAATATCATTTAATAACATACATAAAAGATTTATCTTAATATGAATGATGCAGATTAACTACTTGAAATATATTTTTATGTATACTACAAATAAAATAATTAAATTAAAATTTTAATTAATAAAAACAATAAAATTTTCATAGTGCAAAAAAATTATTAACTATTTTATTAATAAAAATGAGGTATTTTAGTCCAAGGCTTTGACCATCAAGTAACTTGAAGATTAGTGTTCAAATAATATTATTAAATTATTTATACACCGGATTTGTTTAAAAATATTAAAAAAAAATGATAGTAATGCTTTTTTGTGATTAAAAAAAAAATAGTTTCAACAACTATAGTTAATAACTTAATACAGAATGGAGTAGATTAATTACTTACAAATATAGTTCTCAAGATTTTTAAAAATTTTTGTAAACATTTTGATTGCATACATATGCTGTAAAAAAATTTTCACAATTCTATATAAACTCTACTCTAACAAGTATCTTTCTCGGCCTAGTGCACTTAAAATTGATCAAAGACTAAAAAATCAAATTTTTTTAAAAAATAAAAACGTGTATGATATATGTAACAATCCCTACTGGCGGCACATGAAAAACTGTCAAATAATATAACTAATTAAAAAAAATTATTGATTAAAGATATACAAATATTTTGATATTATATATATATATATATATATATATATAATTTGCATAGAAAAAGAAAAGAATTCCCAAATTCATTTCATGATTTTTTCAAAGACAATAAAGGTTTCTTTAAAAAATTTTGATTTTGATTTTGTGGGCTCCTTTTGTTCTTACCCTACTCCGGCCTTTAATTAGGATTGACCAGTTGAAAATCATGGATCACAAATCAAATTTAATTATTTTCATGCTTCAGATGATTGCATGTTCATGACTTTTATTAGGGGCAATCCCCTAATATTAATCACCCCAGACAATGTCGTGGAAACCTCCGATTAAGAAACAAGTGTGAATGAGAAATGACTGAGCAAATATAAAATTGATTTTTTTTTATTAATTTCAAAGAGCATATGAGTACATAATCATTACTGAAAATACAAAAGTATTAACAGAGCTATTTTTTATCATCCTCTTCAAACCCATTACTTTTTTTTTTTGCATGATTTGACTTACGCTCTTGACTCCTTTGCTAAAATCATATTGGAAGACCCTTTAACTCGGTGACTGTGGCCTTCTTCGATTTTTTTATGTGTGTGATGCATCTTGACACATAGCATAACTCTCAAGATGCGACCACTCTGCATTTATGGGTTGCCTACTTGATCATCTTTATTTCTTTCATTGCTGAAGACTTTGGTGCTTTGTGCTTGTAAAATTAATCTCCAGTTCTCTGACTTGTGAAACTCCTTAGGTCTTTGACTTCTTTATATTTTAAGACTTCAAAATTGCATTCGTCTTTTATATGAGATATTTAGGTCTTGACCATCAAATCTTCAAGTCGTGGCCTTCAACATGATTTGGGTCATTAACTTGACAATTTTGACTTGCTTTTAGAATGGATCTCAAGCTGTAATTATGAACTTGATTTCCGTTAACTAAGTCATCAACTGAGCTCTCCAATTCATCCTTATGAATGAGACCTCACAATGGGTTTCAAAAAGAATTTTTGTTAACATTTTTTTTTTACTCCAATGAGTATCAAAGAGAGATTTTATAAAATTTTCATTTACTTTTCCTTTTACTTCAATGAGTGTCAAAGAGAGATTTTCATATATGGAATTTTCAATTACTCTTTCTTTCACTCCAATGAATATCAAAAGACCTCAAAATGAACTCAAAGAGAGATTTTTATAATTTTTTTTTTATTTCCTCTTCCTTTCACTCTAATGAGTGTCAAAAGATCTCAAAGTGAGTTTAAAGAGAGATTTTCATGATAATATTTTTATTTACTTTTCCTTTCACTCTAATGAGTGTCAAAAGACCTCAAAGTGAGTTCAAAGAGAGATTTTCATAATTTTATTTTTTACTCCAGTAAGTATCAAAAGACCTTAAAGTAAGTTCAAAGAATTTTTTTTATCTCTACCTCCAAGAGTGTCAACCTCAAGGTAGGTTTAAAATTTTTTTATAAATTTCTTTTCTCCACCCCCAAGAGTGTTAAAACCTCAAGGTGGATTTTGGAGAAATTTATAATTTTTTCTCTCTACCCTAAAAGTGTTAAGACCTCAAGGTGGGTTTTGGAGAAATTTATAATTTTTTCTCTCTACCCTAAAAGTGTCAAGACCTCAAGGTGGGTTTGGAGAAATTTTATATATTTTTTTCTCTCTACCCCAAGAGTGTCAAGACCTTAAGGTGGGTTTGGAGAAATTTTACATATTTTTTCTCTTTACCCCAAGAGTGTCAAGATCTCAAGATGGGTTTTGGAAAAATTTTATAATTTTTTTTCCCTCTACTCCCAAGAGTGTCCAAACTTCAAAGTGAGCATCAAGGAATTTTATAAATTTTGTCTCTACCCCCAAGAGTGTCAAGACCTTTAGGCGGGTTTGGAGAAATTTTATATATTTTTTCTCTCTACTCGCAAGAGTGTCAAGACTTCAAGGTGGGTTTAGAGAAATTTTATAAAAATTTCTCTCTACCTCCAAAAGTGTCAAGACCTTTAGGCGGATTTGGAGAAATTTTTTAATTTTTTTCTCTCTACCCTCAAGAGTATTAAAATCTCATACCTCCAAGAGTGTCAAGACATCAAGGTGGGTTTTAGAGAAATTTTATAATTTTTTCTCTCTACAAGACCTCAAGGTGGGTTTTGGAGAAATTTTATAATTTTTTTCATCTCACCCCCAATAGTGTCAAAACCTCAAAGTGAGCTTCAAGAAATTTTATAAATTTCTTCTTTACCACCAAGAGTGTCAAGACCTCTAGGTGGGTTTAGAGAAATTTTATAAATTTTTTCTCTTTACCCCCAAGAGTGTTAAGACCTCATGCTGTGTTTGGAGAAATTTTATAAAAATTTCTCTTTACCCCCAAGAGTGACAAGACCTCAAAGTGTGTTTTGGAGAAATTTTATAATTTTTTCTCTCTATCCCCAAGAATGTCAAGATCTCAAGGTGGGTTTGGAGAAATTTTATAAATTTTTCTCTCTACCCCTAAGAGTGTTAAGATCTCAAGGTGTGTTTTAGAGACATTTTATAATTTTTTCCTTCTTCCCTAAGAATATCAAAGACCTCAAGGTAAGTTTTAAAGAAATGCGCATAAAACTTTCCAAGAGGAGGTCTTGCAAAAAATTACAAAGATGCCCTCACAAATAAACTAATCATTTTCATTTTTTTTTAACATGCTCATGAAATAACACTATCAACATGATCACAAAATAAACTATTTCCATCAGGTAATGTGATATTTTGATAGTATGTTCTTTTGTTCCACAACGTCTTCTTATCTCCTAAAACTGCTTCTTTTTGCTTTGAGAGCTCACTAATAAAAGTGTCATTATATATGAGGACCTTAAAAGCAGCATGGAATCCAATGTACCCATCTACAGGGACAGAACCAATTGGGGGGGGGCTAGAGGGGGATTCAGCCCCCTCTTGGCTTCGGCGATCTCTATATCCAGCTGCGAAACCAGCCCCTCCATCTCCTTCAGCCCCCCTTGGCACAAATAGGCTGCTTTCATGGTGTCTTCGCCGGAGTTTGTCCGAGAGGGAAGGCTTTAGGGAAATTTTTTTTTGATGGAGTCTCAAAGTAGTTTTTGGTGTCAACTGTTGAGGATGAGAAGGCCTTCACAAACAGCATTGATGAGCTCCGACGGGCTTCATCGAGATTCAAGCTTGAAGTTGAAGAAAAGGGATGATCTCTTTCTCTATGTTGACAGACGCTAGAAAGGAAAAAACATTAATGTTATTTTACAACGACACCCTTACTTTTATTTGCATTATAAAAGTAGGGTTATGATGAATAATTAACATATATATATATATATATATATATGCCTTTTCTTTTTTTAAAAAAAAATGGAATCTATTATACTATTATATTATTATATATGCCATTATTTGGGTAAGGTTTTTTAAAATAGTTCATAATAATAATAATAATAATAATAATAATAATAATAATAATAATAATTTGACAAATCATAAAGTTGTACAGTTGCAATAAGGTATAATCACCAAAATAGTCTCTGTACCTTTCTCTCTTCTCTTTTGATCCCTCTACTCAGAAATGCTTCCAACTAGTCCCTTTACTTTTGAAAATGTGCTCACTTAGTTAGAAATGCTCCCAACTAGTCCCTCTACTTTTAAAAATGCGCCTACTTAGTCCCTCTAATTGGGTCATTTTTAAAAATAGAGGGACTAGTTGAGAGCATTCTTAACTAAATGGGCATATATTCAAAAGTAGAGGGACTAGTCATGAGCATTTCTGAGTAGAGGGACCAAAAGAGAAAAGAGAAAAAAATAGAGGGACCAATTAGGGTATTATACCTTGCAATAAATACATAAATTCAGTTTTTAATTGATAACTTTAATATTATCATTCACAACAGTACAACTACAACAACTATATAATTTTTTTTTTTTTGAAAAAGCCCCGATCGTGTTATCATTTTTAATGAATAATATTGTTTGAGCAGAATAAATAGGCTATCATTATTTATTTATTTTTTAAAATTATTTATTTATTTTTATAATCTAACCTCTTAATATGTTATAATTTTAAATTTTAGAAATTTATACTAAACTCTAAACTCTAATACCTAAAAATCTTAAATTCAAATATTATAAAAATTTTATATCTAAAATTCAAAAAATTTAAACCTTAAATCCTAAGTACTAAACACTAAACCCTAAACCCTAATCATTAAACCGTAGACCCTTTGCGATTTATAATTTAGGATTTAGGGATGAAATTTCCATGTTACCGTTTATACGAAGGTTTAGATAATAAAAATAAATTAACTTTTTTATTTCAAAAAAATGAAAAAGAATGACATGGATGATGACATAGATGCCAACATGGCATCCACGTTATTCGAACTATCAATTCGGCTTATCTATTTTGGCTAAATATTATTATTGGTTTTTTTATATATAATACAATAAATTAAATAACAATCCAATTGAAATAATTAAATTTCATTTATAAATTTAGGATTGTTTATATTGAAGGATATGGGTAAATTTTTCATTATAGACCATAAAATGGAGAGATTAGGTGGATGTACTTACAACTATTGACAATTAAGTAGTATAACATTTTCTAAAAATACAAAATTCTTTCAATCATCTATATCTTCTTAATTAGTCATATACCTCTCATGTCCGGCATTGACAATAATTTTAGTTCAATCGTGCATCGATAAATGTTAATATATTTTCTTGATATGTATTTTTAAATTGGGGTGATGATATTATCATTGGAGACGATTACTTTGTTAGATGAATTTATTTAATATTTTGGCTTCAGCCCCCCTTTTAGAGAAAACTAGTTTCGTCCCTGCTTCCATCATATTGTTTAGATTATGCTCTTAAGCTTCCCTTTCACAATACTTACAAAATCAAATATGTTGGCATGTGAGAATATGTAACCCAGATAGAATGCAAAGCGATTTCGGTGATATCATTTTTTTTTTTTACTTCTTCATATCATTATACAGGGAACCAAAATAAAAAATCTATCCCTTCCATTATTTATAAAAAGATGACAAAACACATTGCTTTATAACAAAACATTAGTTGTTGATTTAGATTCAACAGTTTTTCAGAAAACCAAGATTTTGTCATAGGATTGCCATATTGAGTATATCACCCATATGAGAGATCAAATGAATTTTACACATACAATTTTTTTTTTACAATGTTAATAAATAATTTCTTGATTCTAAAAATATAAATTATTATAAAATATTACATAAAATATTCATATCATTATGATTTTTTTTATATTTAAATATTATTTTTACTTGAATTACTATGAAATTACTTATGCCATTTTGTTTATGCAATTGATTGATAAAACTTTTGTTTATCTTCAAAAAATCACAATAGTAAAAAAATGATAAATAGAAGAAAATTACCGCTTAAAAGCTATAAATAAGAAAAACATGGTACATATTATCAATTATATTTTTTAGCCAAAGCCAAATTTGAAAATAGATTTGAAATTCATAAAACAGCATGGATTTAAAGCATTTACAAAGAGAGCGCTTGATCTACACTCTTAGCAAGCTCCCCATTAAGTGGCCTCCTCCCTTTCTCCATCCCTACTTCTCTTCTCCTCCCTCCTTCTATCCCTACTCTTCTTCTCATCCCTCCTCCGAATATCCAACTCCTTCAATTTCCTCAAGCACTTCTCTTCTTCCAGCACTAATCCCAGCTCTCCAATCATATCTCCACCAAGTCTAACCACCTCTCCATCATCCAACAACTTCAAAACCACAGCTTTTGGAGAACCCGAATCCATCTTCTCCAACGTCTCTACAATCTTGCCCTTCAAACCCATATGCTTCCCGTCTATTACACGAACAATCTTTTCCTCTTTGGCGAGCACTTTCTGGTTCTTTTCTTTGAATACTTCGCAGCTGAAGGATCATAGCCAACCCCCTCCTTTCCCCTGCCGCCGACGATCATGCTGGACCACTTTAACATCTTCCTTATTCCCTCTTCCTATTCCCATGCCCTCTTTCCATCCATATCCGGCGAGCACTGCAGCGGCGAAATTCTCAACAGAAACATCGGCAAACTCCACCATCCCACGGTCCACTGGCAGGCTCTTGATATCTTCTCGGAACCGTCGGAGCTCGGCCAACTGAGGATCCCGCTCCTCCGATTCATCCTTGAGCTTTGATTCCCTGATCGTAAGACCGTAGCGGATGGATCCCGCGGGAGCATCAGCGCCAGAGACGACATCTGGGTCATCATAGACAGAAGGAGGGATGAGTTTCTTCATCTTCTTGGCGGCACGGAAGTCGGAGTTGGGGATCGGGGGGATGACGAGGGAGGGAGACGCAGTGGGGAGGGGTTGGGAGCCATCAAAGATGGTGAAGTACTCGGGCCTGGGATCGGTATCGGTGGTGCGGCGATCGTCGGAGAATGCTTGAGAAGTTGCAGAGACGGCAAAGGTGGCGGTGGCCGAGGCGGAGGTTTTGAAGGCGATGGAGAACTTCATCTTTGCGATCTTAGAAAGAATTTGGGATTTCAGGGTGAATAATTCTAGGGTTTGGGTCGTTTATTAAATTGGTTTGGAGTGTGAAAGCTTGTTCATATAAAATAAAAATAAAATTAAATAAATCTGTTTATATAGAATTTTTAATTCCTAATTATATTAGGAATTTATTATTATATTTTTAATTAAAATAAAAATATAATAATAAGTTCTATCTTTGACTTTGAAAGAGAAATAAATAAATAAAAAAAAAGATAGAATTAGTTATTAATTATCCTATTTCAAATAGGAGTAAGAAGTAAAAAAAAATTTATTAAATAAATATATATATATTGATTTAAAATAATTTAAAAAAAGCGTTTGAAATTTAAATTTTAAAAAAAAATAATTTAAAATTAAAATAAAAAATGAATTGAAATTTAAAAAAAAACCCCCAACATACTGGGAATTAGAGGATACTACTACTGTTGAAAAAAAAGATAGAAGATGTTGAAAACAGAAGAAGACGAAGAGGAGGGGAGGAAGAAGAGATTTTGAGAAGGAGACGGAAAATTAAGTCGGCAGAAAGCCATTTTGATGACAGGATACAAGAACCTCTTCTAATATTCATCAATAAGGTATATCATCCATTTTTTTTAATGCAAGAAATGCAGAGTAGAAATGATGTATATAGCAATAGAGAGTTTTTTTCTGGAAAATGAACATGTGCCTGTTGACTAGATACATGCATGGATGATTTATATTGGGTCCCACTTCATGAATTTTTTTTAAAAAAAAATTAATGCATGCATGCAAGTGTGATGTCCTGATAAATTAAATGCACACCATGCATATGTAAGCATGTCTTCTCTATACGTCTCTCTCTCACACTCTCTCACACACACTAAACTTTGTAAACCCTCGTGAGAATTTGAGCTCCATCTCCGACGATGCATCTCATCACCGTCGAGGCCGTCGGCACAGCCATTTCTTCACCTTATCTTTCCGTTTTCCATAGTCCTTGATTCTCGTCTAATCATTGAGAGTTGTGCACCTCTGCACCATTGCGCCGCCGACGAGATTTTGCCTTCGTTTGATGCTTGATCTCCAAAGTCTACAAGTATGGCACCGTTGTGCTCCAGTATTAGGAAGGCTGAGGAGAATATGCTTGGCAAGTAGGAGCTCTGCCAGGCTGCCAAGGAGCTTCGCAAGTACATAAGGTTTAATTTTGCCCTTGAGGTTTATGAATGGATGGGTACCCAAGAAACTCAATTTAATTTTACTTCTGTTGGGGTCTGGACGGTATTAAGAAACAGGGAAAACTGCAGAAGACACTGTAGCAATGTATTGTTTATTATTACTGTTCACGCACGGACGGTGTGCGGCCCGCGAACTTCACTGGCAATTCTACGCGACCCGCGTGCAGCCCGCGCGGTTCACTGGCGATCCGCTGTGGTTCACAAAGAGGCTTGCGCTGCCCTGCGGCAGCCCGCGACTTCACCCGGGCGATCGGCACACTCCACTAACAACTTGCAGCGGCCCGCGCAGCCCGCGAACTCGGAAAACACCTTCATAGCTTCCTTGAGGCTTCAATGCTCCTCCCAAGGGTTCTACAAGGCTTCAAAGCTCCAACTCAAGCATAAAACACTACCAAACCCCTCAATTCTTGTTAGAATGGGATGAACAAACATACAACAATGTAAGACAACGATTTAGCGTGGAAAACCCTACGAATCGAGGGAAAAAAAACCACGGGACTCCTTAGAGCCTCTTAAACATGCTTCACTACATCAACAATGGGAAACAATGAGGTCTCTCTCTAGATACAACTAGAGGATCAAAGAGGGTTCTCTCTAGATACAACTAGAGGATAACAAAAAAGAAGGCACAACAACTCAAGAGCAAGCTCTTGGCACATCATCAACACACATGATGGATAACAAAGAGAGACATCAAGAAGAGATTAAGGAAGATCAAACCGGTAGGCTGGGAGAGCAACCCGCAGGGATTGACTACCCAAAGTTGGGGCGAAATCCGGCACTAATTTGCCAACCGATCATCTTGCTTTGCTTAACCTTAGCCTCCTTTGTCTTCCTCTTCTTCTTGATTTCCTTGCCTTCAAACCCTCACATTTTGCCCTCTTTTTCTTTTCTTGGTTGACCTCCCCATCCTCATCATCTCACTTGGTTATAAATACCAATGACAAAATTACCATTGAATCCTCAAGTGGCTTCCATTATTGATGCAGTTTATTTTTCTTTTTTTTTTCAACTTGGACCAAGCCCAATTATTTCTTCTAGCCCAAATGGGCTGAAACCCAACAACTTCTAGTGACCTGGCAAGGTACATGGCATTTCAAGAGCTGAAGAATATGTTTTATATATATCTATCAGAAGTCTTCAAAAACAATCAAACCTTTGGTACTCTTGTAAATGTTTATGGCAAGGTGAGATTGAAGGAAAGAGCAGAAGCTGTGGTTGATATAATGAAGAGGAAAGGCTTTGCAACTGATCCATCAGTTTATAATGTGATGAGGATATTTTACATGAATGTTGGAGAACATGAGAAAATTGGCATAATCATCCAGGAAGTAAAGAAGAGAAATGTACCTCTTGATGTATTACTCTTATAACATTTGGATCACAAGTTGTGTAGCAATAGAGAATGTAGAGGAGGTAAGAATGGGAGAATATCAGAGCTAGTTGCCTAAATAGCATGAGTTGCTGCTTCAACATGGCTTGTTCCTTCTCTTAACACTGCTAGTGAGAGGTTGTCCTTCATTTAATAATAAAAATCTCCATGACTTTGTAATGGAGCACAACGGAAACCATGCCTTAGATTACAGAAAAAAAATGATGGATAGAGATATAGATGGGTACATTGGATTTCATGCTGCTATTAAGGTCCTCATATATAATGACACTTTCATTAGTGAGCTCTCAAAGCAAAAATTTGCAGTTTGAGATGAGAAGATGTTGCGGATCAAAAGAACCTACTATCAAAATATCACATTACCTTATGGAAATAGTTTCTTTTGAGATCATGTTGATAGTGTTATTTAACGATCATGTAAAAAAAAAATGATGAGTTTATTTGTGAGGGCATTTTTGTAATTTTCACAAAATCTCTCTTAAAAAATTTTATGAGTATTTCTTTAAAACTTACCTTGAGGTCATTAACACTCTTGGGGATAGAGGAAAAAATTATAAAATTTCTCCAAAACCCACCTTGAGGTCTTGACACTCTTGGGGGTAAAGAGAAAAAATTATAAAATTTCTCGAAGACCCACCTTGAGGTCTTGACACCCTTGCGGGTAGAGTGAAATTTTTATAAAATTTCTCCAAACCCACTTTGAGGTCTTGACACTCCTGGGGGTAGAGAGAAAAAATTTATAAAATTTCTTCAAACCCGCCTAAAGGTCTTGACACTCTTGGGGTAGGGACAAAATTTATAAAACTCCTTAAAGCTCGCTTTGAGGTTTGACACTCTTGGGGGTAGAGAAAAAAAATTTATAAAATTTCTCCAAACCCACCTTGAGGTCTTGAAACTCTTGGGAGTAGAGAGAAAAAATTATAAAATTTCTCCAAACCCATCTTGGGGTCTTGACCTCCTATGCTTCCTGTACCTTTATGTTCTTAAATCTGCATGAAAAACTTCCATATAAAATTGAAACACATTACTTTGATTGTAAAAAACACAGCACATAGTTGCCCTATGCATCATATAATATTAGGTTTGGATATATTACCCAACCCTTAAAAACCTCTAAATTAGTTATACCCCCTAAACAAGTAGTGGTACTTGATACAAAACATAGTATTTGCACACATGCTTCCGGTTTAAGAATTAAGAGTAGTTTCTTTTAGACTGTGTTAAAATGAGGACCATTGCATGATATACCACTTTTAATATGGACAACATTTTTTTAAAAGAGCTCAGTCTTCAAGGGGAAAGAAATGCTCTATTCAAATGACAAGTGGACTTTAAGATTCTTCAAAACCCAACAACTTCTATTTAAATTTCAAAAAGAAATTATAAAAAATTATAATCAATGTAGTTTGTATTTCAAGTAAAATCTATAATTACTGATATAAGATTTGGCATTTCATTGTATTCCTAACTCAAAAAAAATTGAGCTATTGAATACGTAATTTATCCATATTTCTCAATAATTTAATTAGATTTTACTTGAATCAACTCATATTTTTGCATTTCAAATTTCATATTAATCCTTAAATTCACCAAAATGAAAAATACCATTTGTCACTAGAAACATATTATTTAGAAATAAAATTCAATTAATAACTACTTTCAATATGTAAATCTTATTTGTGAAAATTTAAAATAATTTTTCAGAATATTTCATTGCACAAACACAAAGGAGATAATACCAATTATATAAAAGAAAATAAATAATAATAAAATTTGCATGACCCTCATAAAGTTAGCAAGACAAATCTCCCCACTTGGGCACAAGTAATGTACCTCAACAACTAGTACTAATAATACTACATCTCAAGCCTAATCTTCTCACAAACTAATAGTCTAACAACAAGTGTTCCTCAAAAAGCAAAAGAAAAGAGTACATTAAATTAATTTAAAAGGAACATCCTAAGATACATCCTCCAGAAACATTCATTAATCAACTCCAATTTGGATTTGATGTAATCTCTAGACTCTTAAAAGTGAAGCATAGTTAAGGATAAACAAGACATAAACATTGAATTGTTACACTACTTTACAGCCAGAGGTACAAATGAATGCCACAAACAACAGAGTTATCTATATAAGTTTTTATAGTTCATAAATTGGATATAGAGTGCACCACCATGCATGTGAAGTTGACAGCTAAAAGGAATCAACAGTTCCTTTTTCTTTATTAGAAGATGTGTAGAAAATTCCTTGCTGCCTTCTGTTCAATCATGGAAACCATTGAATACTTACAAGTTGGAGGGTTTTGAAGGCCATGGGATTTCTGATTCCTTGCTTTGAAGCTGCTGTTAACTTCAGTAACACTTGTTTGGAAAAACAGAAGCCTCCACACTGATTGCATTGTTATAGAGAGTTTGATATAATTTAACTTAAACAAGCAAAATATTAAAGAGAAACAAAAGTGAGAGTAGTTCAATTTGCAGCAGCATCATAGTTATCTGCATTAAAAAGAAAAAAAAAATGAAAAAAAAAAGAAGTGATTAGGTTTTGCACCAAAACAAAACTAAAGCTTATTCCATTTGTCATAAAATGGCAGGAACAGTGCCATGCAGAAATATCTATCAACTCAGTGATCACCAAAACAGTCAATAATTCAACAGAGAGAGTGTAACACAACTGTCATGCAAAGAATCCAAGAAAAACCAAACCGAAATCTAAGTCTAAGCACTGACATGTGGGTGCCCAAGTTGTACAACAAGGTACTGCTTTAGCTTCCTTTGTTTTCTCACGTTATGTTGCTTTCCTTCTTTTTTTCTAAGCTTTTGCTTTCACCTTCTCTGCTTTTCTTAGTCACTAATCTAACTTTAGTTTCTCCATTCCAATATAAATACTCATCAAGCCCCAGTAGCCACTTCCCATGCCAAACCAATTTCATAAGTATGTCTAGTCCTAAAGTTTCAAAAATGAAGAGCAGTGCAACTACATTCTTCAAACGAGTGTTCTCAGTGCTGGGAACAATGGTGAAGGCCAAGTCAGCAGCATTGAAAAGCAAAACTAATGCACTGAAAACAAGGCTCATCATCTTTAGTTTGTTACAGGACAAGAGGGTGTTGATGACTGCTATTTCTCACAAGATTCATGCACTAATGGGAGAGAAGGAGAAGGAAAAAGAGGAGAAAGATGATGAGGAATGCGGAAGTGATGGTGAGCACTCATGCATTGATAAATTATTGAACTGTTTGTCTTGCCTTGAGATGGATGAGAACACTGGTGAGACAGAATGTCTTGTTGAGCCGGAAGAAGAAGAAGAAGAGGTTGACAATGGAGAAGGATCAGCTGCAGACTTTGTAAGGAGTTTTCGGAAAAACGACTCGGAGTTCAACCTGGAGGATGAGATTGATCATGTTGCGGATGTGTTCATCAAGAGATTTCATAACCAGATGAGAATGCAAAAGCAGGAATCATTCAAGAGGTATCAAGAGATGCTGGAAAGGGGTCTCTAGGAGATGATCTGGACTGGCACATGTATATCAATGTATGTGTGTGTGTGTGTTTGCAAGTTGTTGAAAAAATTATAAATATGATTCTGGTATTTGATCATCTAGGTTTAATAGGATCATTGAATTTGCTCTTTCCATCTCTTTGTAAGGAAATGATTGAAGTTCTCTGAAGTATTGAACATGGGCAAGCAGATATCAATGTCATTCATAGTGCAGCAGGCGAAAAGAAAGTGAAGCAATAGATTCCATATAGACTAGAATTAGCTTGTTGAGATCAATACATAAACTCGGCAAAATATACAAGGCATCTGCCAAACAAGGCGAAAATAGATTCTTGATTCGGATTCAAAGAACAATAATGTCATAGTTTTTGAATGTCAAGCCTGAAAAACATTACAAGCAACTGAAGAATGTAACAGCCTTGGCAGGATACTTAACTGGGTCAGAAGATTTAGTTTAGTACAAGTCATCATTATCTAGCAAGGGGGTGTCTGATAACTCCTCGCTCCTCATCCAAAATGAAGTTGTTATTTCTAAAATGGGCACTGGAGAAGAATGGCTTCAGATCATAGATTTCATATTCCTGGGCCTGCAGTGTGATACCAAATAGAAGGACATTCTTAGTCACTTAAGCTGAGCTGCAGAGCGCAATAGAGCTTTGAAAGAGAGCATCTTTTCTTACCTTGTTTCGTAGCTCTTCTATCTTGACCTCGATATGTGTAAGGCGGGCAGTAGAACCAGACATAATTTCCTCAAAGTGTAATGCTTCTTTCACCAGAACACGTAGAAAATGCAAGAGTAACTCGTTGAAATCCTTCTTGAATGTCATGTAGTTCTTAAACCTCTGCATCAAAAGATGATAAAACTACGATTAAAATTTTGAATAGCAATTTGACAGAATTAGGTGTACATTAACAAACATGGTTAATGTATTTACACTAGGACGGGTTGAACATGAGCAGTTGTCAGCCAAAAACTTTGTAAATCTCAGAAGGATGGCAAATAAAAACATTTAACCTACATCTAAAAGTCATGTCATTCCAATGCAATTCCATGCTTTAACAGCTTGGATAGGCAATAGTCTTATATTGAAGAAATATCTGCTGGACCATCACTAAAGCATCTTTTTTTCTCTCAAAAGAGAAAAAAAACAATAAGTGGATGAACACAGAGCAAAGAATATAAGCTTAGTGAGCTCAGATGATTTCTTTTAAAGTACTAGATTGCAGGACATTAGACTGCACTGGTAGATCTACCTAGTACAGAGTCAAAAACAAGAGGCCCACATTAAAAAAAAAAATCAAGCTCTAAATCTTTTGGGAGGTCTTAAAATTAACAGCAGTAAGAACGCTGCAAAATAGGACCTAGGAACTTCGCATCAAATAACTAAGGCTAAAAAGAATGTGCAATTTAATGATCACAGAAATCAAAAAATACAACATAGATGCCTACTCATCTAAGCATTTAACAGATTTATAAATTTAGCTAAAAAGAGATGGTAAGAGTAATCCAGCCATATCTAGAGCGATATGCATGTTCAAACTTGCATTCAAACAGCAATTATTCAACTAATTGCAAAAGTAGGTTAAGAAATCCAGGCCGGCTGGAAAGTAACTGATTTGTTGTATATCAGTACCTACATGCCAAGTTAAAAATTGACCAGGTGTGTAAGTAGTGGAAATAGAACTTTCGGGTGTGAATAGGTTTCAGTTACCTATCTATGAAAGCAAATAACATAATTTGTGCATCATAATCTAAGAAGAATAGATGAACCTTTTGCAGAGCTTTCTGGACTCCAAATTTCTGGGTTGATATAAAAGAATCTAGCAGGACACGTATTGCCATGTCTACATCTTCTTGTGATACATAATTTCTTAGATGCATTCTAGCATGGGCTTCTGACATTCGTATCATGGACTCAATATGGCGGACTGCTATAGGAACTCCTTGACCGTGCTGCATCAGTGACCAAAGAAGTAAAGGGAAGAAAACAAATGGAAGTAATAATCAAGGGAAGATAAGAATTCCAGTGTACAATCATGCAAATATACAATGCTGGAAATAGTCTTACAGATGACTCTCTTCGTAGTTCAGCATAAACATGTGTGAGCTTGTCCAGATCAGCATCATGTAGCTTGGGGAAGACATTTAACTTGGCATATGTTATGTACTTTTTGAGCATGTCTTGAGAAAGTATCTGGCCAAAAACATACATCAGTAGATGTACTTTTATACGGATCATAATTTGGGTAAATCATATAAAACCTCTGGGTCTGCTTGTCTGGCAGAGGCCAATAGATTTTCTGGATGACTTGCATGATTGTCATCAATATTAACTCCTTTTGGCTGTGATCTTGAATGACTATCCACAACAAATTTAGCAAGCATTTCATCTGTGACCGGATCAACAATATCCTGTATTCCAAGTTTCCCATGTGGTTAATATAAAAAATGACAACATGTAAATTTGACCAGAGCTACAAATCATATATAGATGAAAAAATTACCTTAACAACGCAGAGGATGTCAAAACGTGATATAATTGGATCCGTCAATTCCACATTTTGTGAAAAAGTCTTTGATGAGTCATATCTGATGGTAAAAGATACCTAGAACATGAGAATAAATAACCAAGAAATACAATATTGTTTCATCAATAGGTTACCTTCCCCCAACAGGATTTGCTGCAGCAATAACACTGCACCGGGCTTGAAGAGATGTAACAATTCCTGCCTTTGAGATACTGATGCTCTGCTGTTCCATGGCTTCATGAATACTGACCCTGAAATCAAAAGGAATATATCCATATCAAGTGGAATGAGTTAAAAGTTGAAGCGGAAAAAAACCAAATGAACATTTCCATTGTAACTTATTCTTTAACCTGTCTTGATCATTCATTTTGTCAAATTCATCAATTAGGCAAATTCCTCTGTCAGCTAGAACTAGAGCACCACCTTCCAGAGTCCATTCCCTGGTCACGGGGTCCTTGTGGACTGCAGCTGTGAGCCCAACTGCAGATGCTCCTTTGCCAGTGGTGTAAACAGCTCTATGGCCTGTTTTCTCAACATATCTGAGAGACAAAACTAAATGTTTTCATCACAAAATATGGAGGATCAATTGCTTCTCAAGTTGAAGCCCTTACTTAAGGAACTGAGATTTTGCAGTGCCTGGATCACCCAGAAGGAGGACATTTATATCCCCTCTCAAACGATGTTTTCCTTTCACATTTTTCTCTTGTCCTCCAAACATGGCAAGAGCAATAGCTGTCTTAATGTCTTCATGACCATAGATTGATGGGGCTATGGACTTGATAATCTGACACGAAAGTTGACAACTTAAACACATTAAAAAATGAGTCAAAAAAGGTAAGAAAAGCCCTCAGTGTAAAAACTGCACTCACTCTTTCTCCAATTCTAGGGTCCTTAGACAACTTCTCTATCTCAGACTTGTCCTCATCAGTGAGTTTGTAGGCAGAGAAGAGATCCTGCTTTTTGGTGATAAAATTTGCCTCAACTACTGTCGCAAACACAGGAAACCCATTTTTGGTATTCAAGGAGAGGTCAAAGTTGTTGGTATATATTCCTGTCACCTCCTGAAAAAGAGATGAGAAATCAGGAAAGTATCACCCATCTGGACAGACAAGGAAAGCTATGCAAGAAAATGCTCACAATCTCTTCTCCTGGACGAGCACAGTCAATCAAATCATTCAAAACTATCACTTCCTTGTATCTTGGAAGTCTACCAGCTGGCACAATTCCAGGACTTTCCTGAAGAGTGAGTTTCTGATAGTTCCTATAAATAGTCTGCAATGGAGCATGATCAGATGGGAAAACAAACCATCTTCGAAAGTATCTAACTCATAAGGAAATACTTCTTGAATGTTAGCGAAATTGGTATTTAGTACACCAAATATAGAGACAAAAGAAAACTCTCACCTGCTCAACATTGATGGTGAATGGTCCCTTAGACTGACATTCAGGACAAGACCCAACTTTTACTTCAGAATAAGAGTTCTGGAAAAAAGGACCAAGAACCATGCCACATTTTGCGCAGTCATATTTCACCTGCTGTAACTGAGGGAAAACACCAGATCTTCGAGTCACAACTCCTCCAATACGAATCATTGTGTTCAGGTGGATCTGTCTGAGGTTCATCAAATAATAAAGCATCTCAAAAATATGATAATGCATATTGAAACAATGACAAAACAAATGACTGATCAGGTGAGATTTTAAACCCCACCTAATGTTACGTATTTGATCATAAACTGGAAGGTTGGTTATTCGAACATAAATCTTCTGATGAATATTTTTGTAGTTCTTGTGAAAATCAAAAACAACTTTCTGGGCAACCTCTTCCATGACCTCAAGCACTGACTGAGGGGCATCAGCCAGCCAAATTGCAATGTTTGGATGAACATAGATAAATTGTTTGTAGTCAATCTCCAAACTACACTTATTCGCTGTGCAGATTCAAAAAACCAAATTTGAGGCAAAAGGAGAAAATTGTTATTGATTAGCAGCCTAGCAAACAAGGAAGCAAAAGAAAATGAGTGATACCTAGCGCCATCTCATTTATCAAACGCACATATTCGCAATCTCCTTGTTCATTCTTTGGGTTAACATATGTAAGGAGGAACTCTTTAAATTTCTTGGCAATAAATCGGCGGACTTCATCTCTTGTCACCCACTCCCTCAGTGTTCCTTGGACACGATACATATTGTTCTCGCTCTCAGCATCAAAATCATCCTATACACATTATTGAAAAACACAAAAGAAATTATTGATTCTAAATGAAACAAATAAAAGCCATGATATATATAGAGAGAGAGAGGGAGAGAGAGCAATACTTCATAGGGATCATCATCTGTCTGATCAGTCATTGGCACATCATCTCTTGAATGGCCCTGTTGGGATCTTCCTGGTGAACTCAGCATGGGACCATCACCATCATCATCACTTGTTGCACCTCCTGGAGGCCTGAAATCAGCTCTAGATCTTTTTGAACGCCTGAAGCCTATATCATCATCTGAGTCTGCGGCATTAACATTCATGCGTAAGAGGAGAAATAAAAAAATCACAGATTCAGATGTTCCATGATGGCACCAATTCATATGTTTCATAATGACAGCTCTAAATAGAGGTATAAGAGCAAAATATACAGGCAGAAATGAGTTAAAAGTGATTTCAATGATGAAGATAGGTAGTGTGTCATCCAAAATGCCACAAATTCAAATGTTCACAAGGACAACTCAAGATAGAGGTATGAGAGCAAATTGCACTCACCTAAGGGTGTTATATATATGGTTCCATACCCATCCAAGTTTTATGGCTTCTCCAATGATGATCAAGTTTAATGGTAAAGATAAAATGAGCATGTCAAAGAGTTCTAAATGAATAATAAAATGTTTAGTCTTCAGACATGAACCAATCCAACTCAAACAATTGTGATCAATAGCATTCATAAAATTGGCTCTAGCAACAATCAGCAGGATTCCAATAGTCATCGATTAAATGAGGTTAACTTGTCAACATGTGGTGACAGTGGAATTGCAGGGACTATGACTACCCCAATGGCACTTTAAAATACAATTACAGTCATAACCCAACAAACCAGCAGAGATTTTTGGCATAAAGCAACTTATTCATTTACTGCATACCCCTAAACCCAGTCATAATCACCTTCTTATCTAACAATGCACAGAGATCAGTACCACATCTAATAGAACACGTCAACGGTCAACCCCAAGATGATTGATGCTTAGCATTTCTCACAGCATCAAATGAAATTCAACTCAAAATCAACCATTATGAAGGAATAACATTCACAAAGACAGAGTGAAACTTTCCTATGATAAAGCCAAATTAATAATTTTTTAGAAAAAAATTATTCATCAACTCAAATTAATTTAAGAAGTCAATGTCATGAATACTGATGCCAAAAAAAATGCTTCAAAAAGCAAAAGAATCACATAAAAATAAGGCATGCAAGCCCAAAACCTCAAAAACAATTCACCCTGATCATGAAGAAGGCGGGGCAGCTTTCGACCAGCCACAGCAGTGCGCCTCTCTCTGTTATCGAGCTCCACCTCCGCAGCCCTCCGATCCGCCATGATCTGATCCAAATCCCGCTCATCCTCCATCGAATCATCCAAACCCAACGACTCATACCGATCATGATCGTCCATCCGCCGGTAATCGCTGCACCAAATCTCATAAATCAAACACCCCACAACACAAAGCAAGCATCAAGGTTACTAAAAATCAAATCCTTACTCCATGTAGTTTTCATTGAAGAGATCTTCACCATCCTCCTCTTCACCGACGTCGTCCCCGTCGGGGACGTCATCAGGGATGACATTAGGATCAACGGCGGCCTCATCGTCCGATCCAGAGGAGTCAGTGTTTCCGCTGGTGTTGGGAGGCAGCCGGTCAGTGCTGAACCCGGCTGAGGTCGGCGACCCAGGAGTGGACGGGGGATGATCGGCGTTGTCCTAGAGAGATCGGCAGAGCAGTGAGATCAGAGATCGAAGTGGAATGGCGAATCGAAGGAGATGGCGGAGAAGAGAGGCTTACCATTTGGATCGAAGGAGGCGGCGGCTTCTTGGTCGAGAATGGAGGGTTTTGCGGGAACGAGGGTTATCTTTTTTTTTTTTTTCTCTTCTTATTGAGGGATTTGGCGGGAAATTTTCGCGCCATCACAGGGGTACCGAGACAACGTTCATCTGAGCGTTGGTTGGACATCGAGATATGTTTGAGCTTGATGGCAGTTATGGGCCGTGGATATTCGTATGACCCTTGTTTTGTGGAGAGAATTTGAGGTTGTGCTACAGAGTTATGCTCAGAATTATTATTATTTTTTTCATTATCTTGTGAATTATAAGTAATTTTCTTATGTAATTGAATTTCCATAACTAACAACCGCTGCTTGGTTTAACGAAATGTTATGAGAACGGTGAATGGACAGCCCTAGAGTCAAATCTATAGATCGGCAATATTATTGCAGCACTGTGGATACTCTATAGAATATTATATAAATACTGTAATAATACTATTATTTATCTTTAAGAGAATCGTTAAGCCACTGTAATTGGTATAAATACTGTAATAATACTATTATTTATCTTTAAGAGAATCGTTAAACCACTGTAATTGGTACACCATACATATCTGCCACTTGACATCTCTTTATAAGGCGGTGCTTGCCAGCTTTGTAAAATATATATACATATATGCATCCACGCCTCTTTTTATTTTTTATTTTTTTATGTATAAATTTTCTCCATACTTTTCAAGTGTTTTACTCTCATCTTTGTTTGCTTCCAAGTTTTGAAGTTGAATACCAATAAATTCAAGTGCACACGCAGTCAAATGGCAATCTAATCATACATCTGTTCATTAAAAACTTAAAAAAAAAAATCATATTTCGATTGAGAAGCTAATCAAAGCTCTTATTACATCAACCTCATAGCAAAGAATAACATGAATGGTTGCCATATATTCTCAAACCATTCACATCTTCAGCTAAATTCTACCATCTGCTATCAAACATACAGCAAACCCGACAACAATGCTTGTGAACCGTTCATATGAGAAATTCTTTGAATCAACATTTCATGCAAGCGAGCAATAATTCAATTATATTCCTCGCCGAAGAATCCATTGCAGAGTCAAAGAAAACCGGCACCGATCATTTCGTTCATGCAGTTTTCTGCATTTCAAAATGGAGGTTCTCATCTGTTAACATCACTCACCAGATATCATTACATGAACAAGAACCATTTTTGAAGTGATGGAACCGCTGAGGATCCTTTAACAAGATCTCGCGATGAACAATCTTTGATATCATCTTTGCAGAAGCATGACAATTTCGGCATACAGGAAGATTTTTAGTCACTCTCAAAGTAATGCTCTTCTGGGTACTAATCAACCCGAAAGCAATGGCTATCATTTCGCTATGATCATCAACAATACATCCCCTCTCTTGGTCAACATCATGCAGGCTAAAATCATTATCAGGTATGTAACCTTCTTTTTTCATCTTATTCTTCAGATATCCTAGCTTCCTGTGTATGGCTTGTGAGCGTGGATGAGAAACATCTCCAACACCAAATACATGAACTTTGCTTCGCAGCTCAATCCAGCTATATGCCATCTTTGGCTTCAAACCCATATCATGAATGGTCTCCCTCAGCTCTTTCGCAATTTCCCGCTTGCCAATTGCAGCATAAACATTTGAGAGCAAGACATAGTTCTCAGCATTAAGAGGCTCCAATTCAATGAGTTGCTCAGCTATTCGCTTGCCCAGTTTCATATTATCATGAATTTTACACCCATTCAGGAGTGCTCTTTGAATTTCAGTGCGTGATCCAATCTGATGCTTCTCAATGAATTTTTGTGCTTCATCAAAATATCCTGCATGAGATAGCAGACCTACCATCAGAGCAAAATGCTCAACCTGAGGTCTGCTTATTTGATCAAAGAGAACCTTCCCCTCATCAATTATGCAAGCACTGCTACAAGCATGAAGCACGGCAGTGTAAGTCATGTTGTCAATTGACTCATTATTTTGCTTCACCATCTCATGGAACAAAGCGACCCCGAGGTCTCCTTGCCCGTGCAGGCTATAGCCGAATATCATGATAGTCCAAGAGATAGCATCCTTCTCCTCCATCCTTCCAAAGATCTCAGAAGCAAGTTCAACACTTCCTGATTTCACATACATATCCATCAGCGCATTTTGGACCGTAGAATTCATCCCATAATGATTTCTTATGGTGTGAGCATGAATCTCCTTTCCATGTTTTTGTGCAGCCATTCTAGCACAAGCAGGAAGAACAGCAGAGACCGAGAAAGAGTCCGGTCTTGTTCCGTCTAGACACATTTGCCGGAAAATTTTCAGCCCTTCATTGAACCCTCCACACTGCACATAACCATTAATGACTGTAGTCCAACTTGCAGCGTCTTTAGTCGGCATTTGATCGAAAAAGCTACGAGCCTCTTCAATCCCACTACACTCAACATACATTTTCAAAATCAAATTCCCAACCAACACATCAAACTCCAACTCGCTTTTCCTCGCAATCTCATGAACTTTCCTCCCTTCATGCACTGACTTCAACTGCATGCAGGCACGCAAAGCAGTGACCAACGCAACAGAATCAAACTGTACTTCCCAACTCCACCATTTTATAAAACAGTTGCAAAGCCAAAGTAGGCTTTGTTCTCCATTGCATAGAGCTTACCCAGGAGTGTCCAAGATACAAAATTTATCTTAGGCGAGTGGTCGAACACCTTGAGTGCATCACTGGAACCAGTGAACCAGCCATACATTTCCATCAGAGCAGTGATAACATAGTCATCAGAGGCAAAGCCAAGCTTCAGAGCATGGCAATGGATTTGCTTACCATCAAAGAACGAGTTTGAGAGGCGGGATGCAGCGAGGAGGCGGGGGATGGTGTGTTTGTCTGGGCGGGCACCGCGGAGGAGCATTTGGTGGTAGGTGAGAATGGCGTGGTGGGGATGGCCTTCGGAGGTTTGGGAGCGGATGAGGGTGTTCCAAGTGAAGGTATCTGACAGGGGAATTTGGTCGAACAGGTGATGGGCATTGCTAGAAAAGGGGATTGTTTTGGTACCTTGGCGTTGGGGATTTGCAGGAGTATTGGGATTAGTGGTTCTTGGAGTGTGATGTGGATGAATGGCTGAGCAATGGAGTGCCATTGCTTTCTCTTTCTTGAAGTCTGTTTTTGATCAATGGATGTTGTTTGGTGTTTGAGCTGAAAAGAGTTGGATTTACTTTGGAATCTCAGAACAATGGCACAAAATAAAAGGCTTGTTTGATTTGCTTGTTTGTTCACTGCCCCCTCATTGACAAAGAAAGGAAATTATATATACTTTTTTATCTTAAATTTTTTTATTAATTATTGTTTTTTTAGGTGAGATAGAGTTGTGCACTGGTGACGATGACTTATTAATATCAATAAGTTTCAGAATTTATTAATCTGATCATATGTTACATGAGCCGATGAAAATCATGTCGCATGTATATTCAAAAGATTTTCAAAAATCAAATAAAACTAATAAATTTTCTGACATACAACTATAGAAAAAAGGGATACAACATCTCACACATAGGACCCATCGAACTCTAATAGTACCGAGAAGAATACATATATCATGGGAATAGACTTAAACATTGATAAATAGTAATATTACATTATCATGTAGAAGTCAAACAATTAAGACACTTGACGAGGTTAAGTGTTCAATTCCCTCCGAATGCATGATTGAAGTTTTAATAATATAAAATATGTGTTGAGATTATTTGTCCACATTGCCAAAAAAAAAAACCTACTAATAATAATAATAATAATAATAATAATAAACACTAGAGTTAAGACATGGTCTAACATCTCCCGAGTTATGAAAGCATGGAAGACTTGGTTCTTTTATTAAAGCATGAGTAATATTACCACAACAAAACAATTGTTTGCCAAATATAAATGGCTAGTGCTACCATTAATACCATTTTTAATTGTGCGGAATGAACACATTTTCAAATCTATAGAGACACTGTATTTCACTTATTTGTCTTGTGTAGAACTAACTATATTTTTATCATGTAGATGTATGCAGCTTTCATATTACTATATTAGAAAAGAATTAAATTATAGGACTCGATCAACATAGAGAAGAGAAGTATAGAGATGTTGGGATACCACGAGAATGAGATGAATGATCTTTATGCATTTGTCCACATACTCAACTAGTTTTTCATTAGTTCACCAGAGTTATCTGGAAGAAGCCCATATTATATCTCCTTCTAGTAGACTATCTATTCTAGTTTTGCTTTTCTTTATGTCTATCTATGTAGCCATGTTCATCCACTTCCGTTGAAGTTGTTATAGTTTTTCCATTTTTGTTTTCTTGGACTTTTATTTACAATCCGGCATAAAACAATAGGTAATTTTCTTTTTTTTAATTGATTTTAATAATGCAACTCTTTTCATTATTATTTCTACCAAATAAATATTTTCAAAATTTATTTTGGTTTTTTTAATAATTACAAAAATAGGTACAATTTAAATTATTAACGAAATTAGGTAAAATGGTTTTAATGTAATTTAAAGAAAACGGGATGAACTTTTCTATTTTCATTGCAAATGGAAGATTGATCCTGTTTTCACATTTTTATTTTTTGTTTTTTGTTTTTTTGTTAAACGGGGTTATGTTCTAGCTTTTAGTTTTTTATTATTTATTTACTTTTTAAAATTTTATAAAATTTTTATTTTAACCCTTTAAAAATATTTTTAATTACATTTCTATTTTTAATTACTAACTTTTTGCACTTCAACCCCTCATTTTTTATAATTTAAATAATTTATTTGTGGTCTTTTTAACCTAATTTAGAAAAAATGTTATTTAAATAAAAAACATTATTTGAAATTAGAATTATTATTGTTAATTATTAAAATGGGAATTATTTTATTGATATTTTTAAATATTATTATTATTATTATTATTGTTATTATTATTATTATTATTAGAGTGAAAATTATTTTTATTATTATTAGTAAATTATTTTTATTATTATTAGTAAATTATTATTATTAGTAAATTATTATTGATGATGTGTAGAAGGTTGAGATAATTTTTAATGTATACTACAAAGAGTTTCAAGTTATATCAAATGAAGGATACTGGAACCCTTACAATGGTCCACGTCTTTGCCTAGATCTTATAATGCGAAGACCTTTGAAAGAACACCCCAAATTCATAAGAATTCGTAACGAAATGGATATACTGGAAAGTAGTCAATCAAAGCGGTTATGGTACACGGGAAGATGGACAACCAACTGTTTTTCAATAATAATTTAGTAATAATAATAAAAATAATTTTTCAATAATTCCTACTTCAATAATTATCACTTTAATAATGATAATATTCAAAATATTGATAAAATGATTCCCGTTTTAATAATAATTATAATTATCACTCTAATTGTTTTTTATTTAAAAGTTGACAAATAAATTATTTAAATAATCACAAAAGAAATGAGGGGTTAAAGTGTAAAAAAATAATAATTAAAAACTGAAATATAATTTAAAACATTTAAAGGGTTAAATTGAACAATTGTGTAAAATTTAAAATAATAATAATAATAATAATAATAATAATAATATTAAACTAAAAGCGGGATAATGATCTCGTTTCCCAAAAAGGACAAAAAACATTTAAAATAAAAATAAAAAGCTAAAAACGGAAAAATTCATCTTTTTTTTAAAAATCACATTAAAACCGGTTTAACTTTGTACTAAGCTCGTAAATAATTTATAATATATATATTTTATTATTAAATAAAAAAATTACATTATTAAAAAAAACCACTTATTTCATATCACAAAACAGTCATGTACACAATATTTTGAATATTGGTTTTGCTTTGTTCTTGCATAGTAACCTACCATACCTTTCCCCTGTCAGAGACCTTGTAACATGAAGTTCCATGGATATCTTTTCCTCCATCATCATGGCCCAAAAAAGCAAGCACACTAGTAGGGTTTTTGGACTCATGTCACTCACTTAGTAAAATGTGTTTGATATCCAAAAATTTGAGTTACAACCCAACACAATTTTTATACCTCATTTAATTTATAAATAAAGTGAAAGTACAGCAAAAAAAGATGTCTAGATATAGTACAAATTGATGAAAATTATGTACCTTGAAATCATGGCCATGGCACAAAAACTAATCAGCACAAATCAACCAAAAATCATAATTGTCCTTTGTTTAAAAAAGAAAAATAGAAAAATGCCTAATATTGGTTTTTAAAGTATCATATAAATCATGAATAAATAAAATTGGGGCTTTTTTAAATTTTAATTTCTTACTTCAAATATTTTTGGTGATTAATTACTAATTAATATATCTGAATATTAAAAAAAATGTCTTTATAAAGTAATAATTTCATTAATCATAAAAAATCGAGTGGTGAATGTAGAAAAGGCGAGAAAAATTCATAAATACTATTCTTGAATTTTTTTAATTACAAAATAAACATTGAACAATATAAAAGATATTAAAATAATTTTTAAAAAAATTATAATCTTTGTGCAAATCAGACAACATTAAAAGAAAAAAAAAATTGTGTTGTCCATTAAACATCAAATATAAAATAAGATAAACACTTGTATTCTATTTTAACCACTTGTACTGTGTTAAATTACTTATGTTATATTCATCTATGAATTAGAGAGTAAATTTTTTAGTAGGCCACTAAACTTTGACCCATTTTCACTTAGATCATCAAACTTCAATTTGCATCAATTTGATCACTCAACTTTAATTTGATTTCAATAGGTAATAAATCAAAGGATTTCGGCCCCCAAATAAATGATGTAGTTCTTTTTCAATAACATAGACACCTCCAATAGACTTAATAATGTGTCATAGGGAGGACTAATTCGGATTTTCAAACAACTATGTAATCAATTAGGAGTTGAAATTCTTGATTTATTGCTCGGTGAAATCAAATTAAAGTTGAGTGACGAAATTGATACAAATTGAAGTTCGGTGATCAAAGTGAAAATAAGCCATAGTTTAGTGATCTAGTAAAAAATTTACCCATGAATTAATAGTAGGTATAGCTTTCAAATCCATCATGAGCTGACAACTTTTATAGTTTTTCTTCTTGTTTATGGTAAGGCAAATGCACTGGATCCATCGAAAGTGTGTATATGCATTGCACTTTTTTTTTTTGTGAAAAAAGGCAACAAGTGACTGTCTCTATGGCGCATGAGTGTGGGTTGCGACATCATCCGTGAGTTAATTTCTCCAACGAGGATTCGAATCCTCACCACTCTACATGTGACATAAAAAATTTATTTTTAATGCCGTTAATTACTTGAACCAAGTGGCTTTGGCAACATATTGTTGGTTTTTTCTTAAAAATAATTTTGAATGTATTTGATACTTATTTTTCAATATTTTTCTTTATAAGCTTCTTGCGTTTTCAAACTAAAAAGTGTTAATTCCAAGTGATATGAATTTGTGCCATGAATTATGGTTTGGTTAGAGGTGCAAACTGGGCCGTGCTGGGCCGAAAGCCAGACTGGCCCAAAGACTGAGTTGGGCGTGCACGGCTCTGCACGACCAGCCTCGATGCTGCAGCCACACTTTGGTGGCCCGCGGCCCGCCTGGGCTGGGCTGGCCCAAGCACGCGGGCCAGCCCAGCACGGCCCGCCACTAGCCGTTGCTTGAGCCCGGCACGGCCCGGCCACTGTTTTTTATTTTTTTGTATTTGTTTCCAACTAATTTAAATATTGGAAAACGAGCATTAGTAGCCTTTTAACAACTATAAAACAGCTAGTTTTTTAAAAGGCTATTTTTAGACTTTAAAATATAATTACTTTTTTACCCTTTTTAACAACAATAAACGGCTAGTTTACAAGGGATAATTTTCTAAGTTGTCCTCATAGTTTTTAAATAAATGGCAATTTTTTTCCTAGATCTATTTGTAATTTATTTTTAGTTTATCTCTATTTTTTCTATGTAATTTTATTTTCTAATATTATGTTAAATTTAAAAAAAGTTTATCTTTTTTGTATTCATGTAAATTAAAAATTTTTTTGCATATTTTTTTAATTATTTTTTTCTATAGTCTTTATGTGTTGTATATTTTTTTACAATCAAGAAATTTATATTTTTATGATATTTAGATTTTTTTAAAAAAATTCCATATTTTTTTAGTATTTTTTAAAAGTATTTTTTTACAATTTTTTTACAATATTTTTTTAAAGAATTTAAATAATTTAATATTTTAAAAAGCGGGCCGGCCCAGCCCAGCTGGCCTGGGCCGTGCCCTGGGCTGGGCCGACCCCCCTTGTATGGTGGGCCGTGCCGGCCCGGGACGATTGCAAGCCGGGCCGGGCTGGCCCGAGCACGTACAGTGCTCGGGCCGCACCGTGCCCGGGCCGGCCCATCTTGCACCTCTAGGTTTGGTAATATGGATGTTTATATACGGATTTTGGGAGTCCAAATTGCTCTATCATCTGTTAGTGCAAAACTTTTCAAAAGCGATAATTTAAATGATGAAATGAAGAAAGAGAAAAGAAAGTACAATAAAAACAACAAATTTACGTGGTCCAAGGAGCTATTGCAAATCTTTATTATAGGGAGAAAAACGGAGGTAATTTCTACAAACATTTATAAATATTCACTTGTTCACCAAGTCGTCATTCTAATTATGAGAGACCCATGAAAATATATATTTTTTCAATCTCATAAAATAACCTCAATATTTCTTCTCAAAGAAGAGGTGTGTTTGGTTCGAAAGTGAGGTACCGAAATGATGGAAGTCTAAAATGGTTACTTTGGTAGAAGTGGGGAGTTCAATTAGAGGTGTCTGCTTCCATGTTTGATAGAGAGGTTATAAATTATTTTAAAATGTTATAATAATAAAAAAGCAAATCACCCCTTAAAAATTTATTTAAGTTTTAATTGGTTTATTAATATAAACAAACATTTCATAAAATCGGGTTAATTTTGTCTTTCCAATATTTTAATTATTTTTTATTTCTTTCCCTTAAACTCTAAATTTAAGTTATTTAACTTTTCTTTTCCTTATTCCAAAAATTAAAAGTTTCGAATGGGTAATCAATATAACAAACATTTTATAAATTGGGTTAATTTCAACTTTGCAATATTTAAATTTTTTTTGTTTTTTTTCCTTAAACTCAAAATTTACGTTATTTAAATTATTTAACTTTTTTATTTCCTTAAACACAAAATTAAAATTTCAAATGGGTTATCAATATAACAAACATTACATAAATGGTTGTTGTTGTATAGTGAAAAATCTCATTAAGTGATTCTTTCTCTTCGGTTTTGTTTACCTTAAGTTTTTTAAAATTTTTCCTATTAATATAATTGGAAACCATGAATTGAAAAAGGGATAAACAAGAGTTTTTTATCACTGGTTGTTATGATTGCATACAATCAAACACCCACAAAACTTGTATTATTATAAACAAGCAGCATTAGGGTATACAATGCGCTGCAAATTAAAACTTTGTACATCGTTTAGGATATCCACCAGATATACACAATTAATTAATTATGCCCAAGTTGAACTAGAAAACTGGCTGAAATTCCTAATAATCTGAAATAAAATAGCAAAGTTTGTACAACATTTAGGATATACAACTCTATCAGCATGAAATTCTTAATAATCTGAAATAAAATATCAAAGTTTCACTGCAAACATTCAACTCCTTCTTAACAGAATCAGAGAACAACAATGGAAAGAACAAAGCCAGGGAACAGCAACAGCCAAGTCCTCTCAACAACATCCACCTCCCTGCAAAAATTCATCCTTCTCTTTGTCAACAACAGCGTTTAGGATATACAACTCCATCAGTATGAAATTCCTAATCTAAAATAAAATATCAAAGTTTCACTGCAAACAATCAACTTCCTCTTAGCAGTCAGAGAACAACGGTGGAAAGAACATAGTCAGAGAACAACAACAACCAACTCCTTATCAACAACCTACAACTCCCTGCAAAGAATTTCAGTAAACTATAAAAGAAATTATGAACATATGATGAATTCACAGAAAATACAATGCCTTCGAATGCAGATATTTTAATTGAAATGATACCTTGTCATAAGTTTGTACAGTGTACAAATCATATCCTCTTTCAGTTCCTCAGTATTGGTGAATGAAAGCAATTTGTATTTGCTTGGCATGGCTCAGGTGGTAGCAATAGCAACAATTAAGCACATTCATTGGCACATTTTCTTTTTAAGAAAAAAAAATCGAAGGGACCAAATCCTATACAAGATGGCTGCAATGGTGGCACTCTGTGCCACCTGATTTCCCCGCCACGCTTGTATAAATCAGTTAAGAAGAAATAATCTCATGGAAACTCGTTTTAAGCGTAAAAATAAAATAATTCAGACACCCTGCAAATACATCGACATTCATACAATTGAAATAATACATAATAACACCAATTTAATGCTACCTTGACACTCAAGCAAATCAGATGCGCAATGGCTGCAAAAGATTAACATCGAAGTGCCCTTCATTTTTGCCCCACCAACACTCCAATTTGAACTTTTGTGTCATATTACAGAACAGTGCCTCAGTGCAATGTCACAAATTGCCTTTCATCATTGCCATCCTATCTTACCTGAAATCCAATCAACAAAAAGGAAAGCCATGTTAGTGAGAAACAAACATATATCCAAACCATGCAGAGCAACATAAAGATAAGCATGTCCAGACAAAACATGAATGCAAAAAGACGAAACATGAAATGCATAAACAGATGCAACCACAGCAAGGTGGACAATGCTATGTTCACCCATCACAAAACATGAGGCGGTCATGATGCATGAAATGCACAAACATGCAGTAAAATAACTAGTTACCGGAAGCAGGGATCAGTCAAGTAAGTCCGAAGAGGTAGGTGCTGAATCAAACCATCCTCGATAGAAAATTTTCAAATCCAATCCTTCCTCAGATCCATGTCCTTCACTATGAATCATCTTACCTCAATCTCACGGAACTGCAGAAAATCAAACACCTGAACAAGTTCCTTCTTTTCAAAACCATTAACCTCCATAACCTTCACATACAAGCTCTCTGTCCAGTGTGTGGGGTTCTTAATGGTAGATGCCATTTCTCCCACCACAACAATGAAATCACCCATCATTGAAGGATTTTTCGAACCCCTACTTAAACGTTGTGACCTTGGGGTAGATGAGGTGGTAGGGTTGCTCACAACAGGTGGGACAGAGTTCACATCGGCATCATTATCACTTGGCTATTCTATTGGTTCTTCATCATAGTTGTTGATATTGTTGTCTTCATGTTCCGAGTTATCCCCCAAATCAGCGAACACAGAAGTCGCATACGCGCCCGTTGCATTGTCCTCGCCACATATAACCCGCAATGCCTTATAATGTTCAATTGGTTTGTTTATAAAAGGCTTCGCTGCCGGGTGGGCCTATATTACAATGCCATACACAACATGGTACAGATATAATCATGCTCTTACCATACTAATATTACCAGTAAAGTTGGGTCATGTTACCTCGATGTAGGTTAAAGCAACCATGGGATCAAGGGTGATGGTCTTCGTGGCATCATCCCAACCTGCACCACTGAGATCTCTCATTTTCTTTATCTCCGCGTACCATGATTTCAAAGTTCGATAATGATTTTCAACGTTCTCAGCACTGAATTCAGTATTGAACCTAGAATTGATAGCGACAACAGCAAAGACAAATGCTGCTTGTTTGAATGATTTGTCACATTTCAGCCCTTTTCTTACTTGTTACTGTAGAAGTGGGATCAAGAAGCTATCGTATTCAGCCTTCCATCGCTTATTAGGGGTACCACGCTTGCTGCCAGAAGCCTTTGATGATGACTTCTCCATTGTATGCTCAATGCCCTCCATAGTAGCTGGAATTCTATTGGAAAATTGTAATTATGTAAGATTCTTAAATCTATCTGGTGTAAATTGTTGCTTGTGCAGAACCATACACATCCATATCTCATATCATGAAATTGAATGAATTATGTAAGAAAATTATGAAACAAGAGATTCATGGGAAAAGAAAAGAAACTGCTGCTAGATTATAAATAAAAGTGAATCATGAAAAAAGAAAAGAAACTATGACATTGTTAAGCATGAAAACAACATAAGACAAAATGATACTAGCATTCCATGGAATTAGGATTCTAGAAAACAAGTGAATTAATGAAAAAGAAAAGAAACTATGAAACTGTAAAAGCATGAAAAACTTGAAATAACAAGGGAAACATGAAAATACTCGGCAGGTGAAAAAAATACTTCAAGAACTGAAGCATTTAATGATAACATGTAGTCCAGACATGCTAGTCTAACGAAGCAAACCCATGCTGGAAAAAAATGCAACCAAAGCAAATAGGCAACGATAAAGATGTTCGCAGTACTACAGTTAACAAGGCAAGCTGTTGATAATCACACAAAACCACTATAAATCATCCACATGTCTATCTTGTCTCTAAGTTTGATCCATTGCCGATTCTCTTCCCGTTGTTCTCGCTGTGATCGGGGCTGTGATGACATGATTTGCTCATCATTTTGTGTGCTTTCTTCATGCATCAGCATATCATTTGGGTCGACACCTGCTATATAGTTATGCACTATGCAACATGCAAGAACTAATTTAACATGTGTCTTGAAAGGGAAGAAAGGGTGTGATGTAATAATCTTGAAACGATTTTTCAAGATTGCGAAAGCATGCTCTTCATGAGACCGTAGCATCGAGTGTCTAAGGTTGAACTATTCCTTTGGATTTGTTGGCGCCCTTCCACTATGTTCTTTCAAGTGATACCTAACACCTCGATACGGTGCTATGAACCCTTGCATAGTCATATAATTGGCGTCTACAAGATAATACTTCCCTACAATAATGACACCTGTCAATTGTTCGTTCATGTAATATTTTAATTCACTAGCTAGTACTCAGTTTCCTACCTTCTATCAATTTTAATCGTTCAGGTTGTGGTCTTGCTAGTGCATCTTTTAGGGCAGTGAAGTCATTCGCTGATCCCTCCCAACCCGCCAACACGTAAGTGAACTGCAAATCAAGGTTCATAACAGCCAACACATTATGGGATGGGCCTTTACGACCACAAAACCGAGGTATTTTTTGAGGTAAGACGGACGCATCAATATGCGTCCCGTCTAACAAACCTATATAGTCCTACACGAGAAAAGTATATGAAGGAACATGGAAGGAATGATTAAGGGGAAATTATTAAATTTATGTTATATGTCAAATTTACTTACTTTAAAGAATGGATACCAATTGGGATTACATTCAATTTCTGGGTGACAAATGGAGCTAGGGGAATGAACAAAATCATCTCGAATGGCACAAACAGCTCTGAGCACGCAATTAAAATATCGACTAATTGTTTCCCCATATCAAACAAACTCAATTATCATGGTCCTATTTTTTGTATTATGACCAACAATATGTAAGAACATGGCTGACTATTCCTCCACAGATATATGTCGTGTGTCCTGAAGGAGGTGCTTGTCACGCATGATCAAGGCTAGATGCATAAAATGACCTGCATCCATCCTAAGATAGCTCACGCAATAGTCACGACCACTCCTTAAAATACGCTCCATATGTTTTTTTTTCTAGTCAAGTCTCGAAACATGGACGGTTCCTTACTTCTCCCTAGCCTAAAGACATGCACATCCTCAATTAGGCAGGTAACAACCACAACAACGGTAGTAAACTTGGCAACCAACGGCCTTACACGGTCATTAACAATCCAGCTATCTATCTACATAATTAAGGATAATCTTATTGATATGAACATGCAACTAGTAACTGAATTCGGTACACACCAGCCAAGAAATTGCAAATTATACCTGGAAATAAATCAGAAATAAAAGAAATAAAAACAACAATGACAGAAAATGCTATGAAGATGGTTATAAACAAGCCAACAATAGCATGCTATGATAAGACATAAAAATTTGCATGTTATGACAAGATATAAATCAAAAACAAGTGAGACAATTAGTGGAGAACACAACAGAATAATAAAACACAACAATTTATGGAACATGATATGAATACCACAACAGAAGAATAAAATAAATTCCCAATTTCTTATACTTGAACAAAAACAGAAAACTCGTTATAAAAAAAATCAGAAATCCTGCATCCAAGGGGTTTTGACATAGGAACTTAGGTTCGTGTTCTCCAAGTCAAAAGTGCAATGTTATATGTACCAAAGGTATGAGGTTATTGGACCAGGTCAGGCCTCAAAACCAATGGCAAGTTGAACCAGTGACTTTATATGAACTATAAACCCTCGTTCAAATTATGAACGAATCCAAACAAAAAAACAATAGTATGCTATGATGAAAAATAAAACAAAACAATTTGTGGAACATGATATCAATAACACAACAGAATAACTGAACAAAACATGCTACGATAAGGAATAAGGAATAAGAAATAAGAAATAAAACAATAGAGATAAACCAGTATGAACAAGAATAAGAAATAAACCAATATGAAATAAGCCAGTATGCTATGAATAACACAACAGAAATAACAAAACAAAACATGGTACGATAAGGAATAACAAATAAGTAATAACACAACTGAAATAAACCAGTATGAACAAGAAATGGAAATAATCCCATATGAAATAAACAAGTATGCCATGAATAACACAACATAATATCTAAACAATAAAATGTTATGATTAGGAATAAGAACAAGAAATAAACCAATATGAAAAAAGAATAAGAAATAAATATTTATGAAAGAAACCAGTATAAAAAAAGAATAAAAAACAAATCACAATGAAATAATCCAGTATGCTATGAATAACATAGCAGAATAACTAAACAATAACATGCTATGATAAAGAATAAGAAATAAACAAATATGAACAAGAATAAGAAATAAACAAGTATGCTATGAACAACACAACATAATGTGTAAACAATAACATGTTGTGATAAGGAATAAGAAATAAGAAATTAGACAACAGAAATAAACAAGTATGAACAAGAATAAGAAATAAACAAGTATGCTATCAACAACACAACATAATATGTAAACAATAACATGTTGTGATAAGGAATAAGAAAGAAGAAATAACACAACATAAATAAACCAGTATGAACAAGAATAAGAAATAAACAAGTATGCTATGAATAACATAGCATAATATCTAAACAATAACATGCTATGATAAGGAATAAGAAATAAGACAACAGAAATAATCAAGTATGAACAAGAATAAAAAATAAACAAGTATGCTATGAACAACATAGCATAATATCTAAACAATAACATGCTATGATAAGGAATAAGAAATAAGAAATACGACAAAAGAAATAAACTAGTATGAATAAGAACAAGAAATAAACCAATATGAAATAAACCAGTGTGCTATGAATAACAAATATAGCTAACAAATAATATGCAGATCTGGAAATAAGAAATAAGACATGCTATGATAATGAATAAGAAATAAGAAATAACCACTATGAACAAGAAATAAACCAGTTGAAAAAATATAGCTAACAAATTAACCAGTATGAAAAAAAAAACAAAAGGTTTTCTTGCAGTTCTGGAAGGAAAACAAGATCGGGAGAGAAAAACCACTGAAAAATAGTAGGCACGATCGTATCATCTGCAAAGCTTAAGGGAACAACAAAATAAAAAAAAAAGAAGTAAAAACAGACAAGCTACAGGAATAAAAAAAAAAGGGGAAAAGGGGAAAATATATCAAAAATAGCATGGCCTAAAAAAAACCAATTGTAACAAATATAATAGCTAACAAATAAACCATTATGAAAAAAATAAAACAAAAGGTTTTCTTACAGATCTGGAAGGAAAACAAGATCGGGAGAGGAAAACCATTGAAAAACAGAAGGGACAACAAAATCTAAAAAAGGGTAAAAACAGACAAGCTACTAGCATCAAATATATCAAAAATAGCAACAACTAACCAAAACAAAACCAAACACAAAATCTTGCAGATATGTAAGAAAGTCAAGATCAGAAGAGAAAAACCTGGAAAATCAGAGACAATTAAATACCATCTGAAAAACTTGAGGAAACAACACAATAAAAAAAAAATGGAACACAAAGAAAAGATAGTACGTCAAGAATGAAAAGGAAAAAAAGAAAAAAAAAACCCAAATAGCATCATTCCCATCCATTTCTCGGAGGAAAGATGTCTATCGAGTTAGATCTGGACCGCTAGTGAACAAGGAAAACAGAATCACAGCCCAGAGAGGGAGGGATGGTCGTCACAAAGATACGGTGATGCTCGGGAGAAGACAAGAGGGAAAAATCGGGAGTGGAGGAGGTGAACAACCCAAGAAGAGACTCGGAGACGAGAGAGAGGTCGGGAGTGGAGGAGGCGGAGAACCCTAGAAGAGACTCGAAGAGGAGAAGGAGAGAGATTGGGAGTGGAGGCGGAGAACCCTAGAAGGGAGATGAGAGTGAAGAGAGATCGGGAGTGGAGGTGGAGAACCCTAGAAGAAAAGCCAGGAAGTGGCCTGGGAATTGGAGAAATGTGGGGGTGAAGTCCAACATATCACGTAACACCACGTGAAGGAAGTGAACGGCCACAAATCCCACTTCGGGGTTTTTTCTCCCGAAGTGGCTGGGGTGAAGTGGGGTGTTTTGGAACTTGTCAAATCACTAGTTCAAAGTTCACTTCGGCGAACCAAACACAAAGAAGTGCTTCGAAAGTCACCATTTCAGCCACTTCGGTTTCAAATTTGGCGAACCAAACATACCCTAACTGTGTGCTTTTCCAACTTTCAGGTATTATCAATATAAGGACAAGCCCACTATTTAAAGCCTTATAGTACTATATACAGTATTCAATTATTTTCTTTGTTTTCATCATGAGGTATTTTATTATAGGTTTATTGATCACTCTATTTTTTCTTTTTCTTTTTTTTAGTCTTTTTAGTCTCTATATTCAGAATGTCCCTAATGGATCTTTATATTTTTGAAAATAGATCAACTTAATCCAAAGCCAAATTCCATCAAACCAGTCGTCTAGAGTCGGTGGTGTGGAGCTTTCTTGATTAAAATACGAATTAAAAACATTAAAATGAGATGGGGACAAAGAGTATAGTAGTGCTTCTAAACTGGTTTCAAAATGCTCAACCCGGATCTGATTTGAAACTCAATCGAAACCCTAGCTGACATCTCCTTTGCCTTTGACCTCCCATACTCCAAGACCCCGATAAAAAAACTTAGCGGTTTGACCTCCCAAACTCCAAGCCGCCGATTAGAAACCCTAGCTGGCATCTCCTTTTCACTCCAAGCCTTTGCTGTGGTCCACTGCTCCATAGAGTGCAGAGCTGTCCACCACCATTAGCTGACAATCCTCAAGTCCAAAAGGCAATCATCAACCTCGTGTAGAGCTGTCCACCACCATCACAACCACCTTCGTTGCCAACATCTTGTACCATGACAAGCAATAATTAAGGAGTGGTACCATTCCAAAGGATGTTGATCACAACTAGGTTTTTTTTTTATATACTGAATGTCATATGGAGAATGAATGTAATAATACACATCTTGTATGAATGAATTTAACAATGTTTTGAAACCTGACCCTGGGGTATGATCCGGGAAGGCTTTCGCGTCATGGGTCAATGGTTGAACCGGGGTCAAACTGGGTTAGCCCTGTCATAAATATAATATAAAAATATAATATATATTTTTATAAATTTAATTATATATAAATATAAAAAATAACATATTATAAGTAACTTAAAATTTAAAAAAAAAACAATAGTAGAAAAGTTCAACAAATAAATAGTTTTTCTTATAATTTATAAATATTAATTTAATATCCTAAATATAAATTTAAACAAAATACAACATAATAATAAATAAAAAGTAATACAATACAAGATTTTAAGTTTCACAATATAATCAATAAATAATAAAACTTAGGAATCAGGCATTGAGTTTTGATTTTGAACAAATTTTATACATACCCCTTATACTTACATATTTATTATTTAAAATTTTAATTTTAAACATATAATAATATAATTGGGTTGACCTGGTTCGACTGGGCCGGGTCGACCAGTACACCGGGTACTCGGTCGGGTCAACACTATACCCTAACACGACCGGGTTTTTTGGCCGAGTCCGGTTCAACCGGGTTGAACCGGCCGTGTCAACCCGGGTTTCAAAACATGGGAATTTAAGTTCTATCAAAATTAATGAATAACAAATCAATCTCTCTAAGATTTTCAGCATAGTTTTTCGCACAGATTTTCAGATGTTTCTAGAATTTTGATTGTGTCATTTTCCAGCAAATGTTTGTAGAGGTTTCAATGTCCAATGTGTTTATTTAGATGATGAATGTTGCTTGTTTATTTATATGCTTTTACTTGTCTGTACATGTTAAGGACTTTAAGCACCTTTAATTGTTCTCATTTACATTATCTAAAAATTAGATGCATTTTGTACATATTAACATTTTTCAATTGATTGCTCATTTTTGTTGAACTGTTGCCAATAGCGAGGAAGCTCAAGATTGCCGTTGGAGGTTGCCGTATGAAGTCACCAGCTGGTGGGTTCTGCCAATCTGAAGAGGAGGAGCAAAGGCATAGAGAGATGGGGTGGGGGAGGGAGTGGGTTACCGGCCTGCAGAGGAGGAGGATGGGGGGGTGTCACGGCCTCACAATCGACCATTTGTAAGGGTCCCAAAACCTAACAGGGGGATTACCACCCTGTGGAGGAGCACAAAGGTAATAAAATCATGGGAGAGAGGGAATGTTGGGTCTTAATCGGATTAGGGTTGAGCATTTGAAACCCGTTTAGAAGCACTACTATACTCCACATCACCATCTCATTTTAATGTTTTTAATTCATATTTTAATCAGGAAAACTCCATGTCACCAACTCTAGACGGCTGCTTTAATGGACGTTTGGCTTTGGACTAAGTTGGCCCATTTTTAAGAGCAAAGGGATCAGTTTGGCGTATTTTTGAGTAGAGGAACCAAAAAAGAAAAGAGAGAAAAGTAGATAGACCAATTCGGGTATTAAACCTTTATTATAAATAATAATTTTTTTCTTCATTCAAATCTTTTATTCATTGTAATGCACAATGCCATATAAGTTATCAATTATTCTCCTCGATTTTCTCACTTAGCATAAGCTAACCATGGTAATATTAATTATTTTTTTCAATTACCTAATGGGCATTTAGCTTACTACAATATGAAAATATCATCAAGAATTATGTGGTAATCAGAAATTTGAGGAATAACAAATAGTAGCTATGGTTATTAGAATAAAGTCGCTAAAAAAGAAACATACATGAATTTTAGTTTTGCATTAACTATAAGGGGAAAGGGGATTTGAGAAGTTCGCATTTGAAAAACTGCAAATTAATAATTGCAACCAAGTACCCTACCCATATTCGGAGCTATTTGGAGGAACATCCATTTCGATTTCAAAGCCTTTTCGTAGCTAAGCTTATTAGAGTAATTAATAATTTTGTACCGTTGATCTGAAAAATAAGAATTTAAAGATATATACATGTGCGAGTCTTTCTTTTTATAAATTTAAACTTTGGAGCAAATCAAAATAATATGTTTAGTTTGTACTTAACAATTTGGGCAATATAATTTGGCCAAGGACCATGATGAAAAAAACTATATGTAGTTTGGCCATTTTTAATGGGCAAAGAATGGCTTGTAGAACTAGATTGCAGTGTTTTTCCCTTTGTAAATGTCATGTGATTTATAAGCAACCATTTAAAATTATTGAGTATATGTCATGAAAGTCTAAAGTTTTAAGTAGGAGTGGTTTCTAATGATGATGGAAGGCATACTTTGCATAAATTGTGAGTGCCCAATATATATACCACATCTTGGGTTTTGGTCACTACTCGTATTTAATCAAAATGATGTTATAATACATGGCACATGTTGGTTGTGGTTACTACTTGCATTTAATTAAAGCGAGGTAGAAATCCTGATTTTAGTGTTTAAAATATATAAAGATCCATGTTATTATTAATAATAACAAAAATAAAATCTAGAATTAACATCAAAATATAAAATTTACATCCTTCCGTGATAAGGTATTTGTTGCAAGATAACATTGGGAGACAATGTTGCACATGAAAGATATAATTTTGTTTTATATATGGGAAGAATAAAATCTAAAAGAATAATAAAAATGCAACTTCTAATGGTTGGAGAAAACAAAACAAACAAAAAAAAAAATGTTTTTTAACAAGTCAGCTTCCAGTGCCTTATCTTGGTGTCTCACTTTCAGGCAAACAACCCAAAAAACAAGATTGGACCAAGCTTATTCTCGCTATTTGCAATCATCTCTCTACTTTGGAAAACCTATTTTCTTTCGTTGGGGCTGCATCATGTTGATCAACTCTATCTTATCTTCGTTGCCCACTTACTGGATGTCGGTGTTTGAACTGCCCAGTTGGGTGCGAAAGGAAATTAATTGGATATTACGTGATTTTCTTTGAAATTGTTGTAATATCTCCAAACCAAAATACCGTCTCACGGCTTGGTCTCATATTTGTAAATTCAAAAACCAAGGGGGTTATGGCATCCTTGACCTAACAAACTTCAATCTTGCTTTATTGGGAAAATGGTGGTGGAAATTCTATAGATGCTCTAACTTGGTTTGGTCCGAAATCATAGCTTTCAACTATATGTCTAAAGGTGATTTGATTTCTCTTCTACACTCTACCCCAAGGAAAGCATCTTTCTTTTGGAAAGGTCTACTTAAGTGTAAAGCAGCCTTCCCAATTAGCATCGAGACGACTATCAAGGACAAATCTGATGCATATTTTTGGCTTGATCGTTGGTTGGATGGCCGGCTACACTTTAAAAGATAATTGGGATGACATCTTTGCTAGATGTCGCAACCCACCTCAGTTAGATCGTGAATGTTTTTGCAATCAGTCCCGGTTAAATCCTTTGTGAGGGTTCTTGCCTATTGATTTATCACGGAAGGGATGTTAGATCTTGGATATGGAGCAACAAGGGTTTCTCGATTAAATCCTTCTACACTTTACTCAATGATGGTGGGACTCGTTGTGCTAGCGGAACAACATTTTGGAAGGACCCCCTGCCCTCTATAAGTAAAAGCTTTCTTTTGGTTAGGGCTACACACCAAAATTATTTCTTTGGAAATCCCGGCGAGGCGGAGATGCCCTCTAGCAATGCTAACAAGGAAGGAACTTGCCATCTCCTTTTTCTTTATCCCTTTTCTGTTGGAATCTGACCACACTTCATGATGCTTTTCAATGTTGTTATTTCTGTGATTTCTAGCACCTTGTTATAGCCTCGGACCTCTTTTGTGGGGGAGGGGAGGGGGAGGTTGGCTATTTGGGAATGAGCGCAATAGACACCTTTTTCTCTTGAAGCATTAAATGTGCTCTCTATTATTTGTAAAATTGACCACATGCTCATTACTTGTTGTATTGCAACTTCCGACCCAATCAAATCCCAGCAAGAGGAAGGTATCCTAAAGATTAAGCACATCTTGGTTTTTGTGGGCCCTAGAAGTCCCGAACAACCAGCTTCGACAAGGGAGCCAGACACCCCTCCCACTTTGATGGCTCCTCTCTATCTAATTCATTCTCGTTGGGCATCCTCTGATGGTGTGGGATGCACCCCTTTGTTTTCAGTTAATTGCTTCTGTCTTTTCCTTGTTTTTGCCTTGTGCTTCATTGCTGGCGCCGGGCCTTTTCTTTCTTGTTCGTTTCTCTTTTGTTATCTCTTCACTGTTTGTTTTGGCTTGCTTCGTTTTGCAATGAATTTGTGGCTTATCCATTTTTTTTAAAAAAAATTGATATATTTAGATTCTTTTGCTAATGGAAAATAATAAATATTTTCTTTGTTAACATAGTAGTATTTTTGAAGTAATTATATTAAAATTTTATTTCTTATACTTTTTATCATATATTCTAGTTTATGTGTTGTATTTCGCAAACTAACTTTTTTTCAATGTTATAATTCTATTAGTGGCTGTTTGGTTACCTGTAAGTAGCTGTAAGTAGCTGTAATGTAAGTGGTTTCACATGCAAGTGACTGTTTGGTTTGCTGTAAAAGTTCCACTTACATGTAAGTGGATTTACATCTCACCCACTTTTATATAAGGTTGTCAGACCCGGACCAGTCAGGCCGGTTCAACCGGGAATTGGCTATGTGGCCGGCCAGAGTATACCCCATTGACCCGGGTATTAAAAAATCTGGTGTTAACCCGGTGACCGGGGCGGTTCAACCGGGAACCGGTTGATCCGGCCGGATCAATCGGGTCACAATGTTTAATTTTTTTTTACAATATTTAATAATTTATTATTATTTTCTCATTAGAAACCACAAAATCGTGTATATTTATTAATATTAATTTATAATTTATAATCAGTAAATAGAATTACAATACATATATATCATAAACATACCAACAAAAATTAACATTTAAAAATAAAATATATTAATGTGTTATGTAAATACTTTCTAAAAATTTAATTTATTAAGAAAATAAAACAATAAATGAGTGTAATTTTATTATAAAAATATAAAATTAAAGTATTCTAATTAAATAAAACATATAAGAAAATTTAAAACAAAATAAAAACTCAATTGAGATATAAAAATTAGTGAATTAAATTTCTTATTTATTTTAACAAAATCAACCAATAAACAAATAAATAAATAAATAACACCGAGAGAAGTTCGATAATTATATATTAATATATTAAATTTGTAAATATTTAAAAAATATAAAAATAAATGACATAATTAGAAAACTCTACTGTATATAAGGTCATTTATCAATTTAATTATCAAATTTGAGTAGGTTTTTATAATATAATTATGGGTTTAATATTATATTTGCTTATTATTAATTATTATAATATTTTTTATATTTAATTATTGACCCCGGTTCAACCCTGGGTTGATTCGGTCAAACCCATTGACCCCTGACCCCTGACCCCTGGGCTTAGCCGGGTCATTGCCCCGACCGGGTCTGACAACTTTGCTTTTATAGCATTTCAACTTACAGCAAAATTTTCTGTAAGTTGAAATGCAATAAAACAAGTGATGTCCATTCACCATTATATTTAATTATAAAAATATTTAATAAAAGTAAATTCTATTTAAATTTAATTATAAAATATTTTTAAGGAAGAAAATTAAATAAATATTAACTATTTATATGATTAAAAAAATTTATGATTTTATTAAAAATATTATATTGTTTTATAAAATAATTATAAAAAAATTTTTAAGTAATAAAATTAAATAAATATAAAATATTTTAATAATTTAATATTTATATAATTAAATTTTTATAAAAAAATATTTTTTAAAAATTAATTATAAAAATATTTTTAAGTAATAAAATTAAATAAATATTATATTTTTATAGTTTAGTATTTATATAAGTAAATATTTTATCATATTTATTTTTATAAAATTAATTATAATTTTTTCAAGTAACAAAAATAAATAAATATTAAATATTTTTAAATTTATTAAATTAATAATAATAATAATAATAGTAATAATAATAATAGTATCAATGGGGGTTATCTTACCAACTCACTTATATGATAACTATACCTTTAAACTTACATCAAACCAAATAAATAAAAAATAAATACATCATTCCTAATTACAACAAACCAAACAATAATGATGTAATTTAAAATACAGTAATTTCACTTACACTGTAATTTTAGTTAGAAAAAAAAAAGCTCTTAATGAATTCTCAACTAGTCATGTCTTCTTCTTTGATGTGCTGCTTGCTTTGCATCTTATATGGCACTTATTTTTTACCTCCTCTTTGCTTTTTAATTTAGTTAAGAACAAGTAAAGAAAAGTTCAATCGCTATCTTTACCACATCTATAAAGTTTTGTTCATTATGCTTCCTCTCAATTTGTCACATGGTAAACAAAAATTAAAAATATTTTTTTTAGTTCACGTACAATAGCTGTAAAATAGAGCATCACCAAATATTTTAGTAACCAATAATCTCCTATAGTTTCATAGTGTCAATCAATGTTCAACCAAACTTTTATGGTGGCTTATTGTCTTATATAAACTTATTGAGAACATGATTTGATGTAGTACTGTAATCCAATAATGAACTACAATTAAAGTGAGATTGAGGAGCATCCCCAACATCCATCTTTATCAGAGAACCAGAATGACCAAATTGCATGCATTTGATATGGTGGCAGGCATGGTTGGTTGCATGCATGCATGGTGAGAGCCAAAAGCATCAAGAGTGAATAATGAGAAGCATATATTAAATCAAAGCTCTCAAAACATTGCCACATGACACATAATATGGCAGGTCTCCATTTTTTGTTATTCATATATTGTGTTAGTACATTTCTTTTTTTTTTTCTTTTTTTTTTCTTTTTTAACTGCTGGAGTATGAAAAAATAACTAATTCAATTTCTATTTGCATCCATAATCACTTTATCATATAAGTGTTTCACTACTCTCCCAGAAAATCATTTTCAGTGCTTAATCTTATTGGTGGTACGTACGTAGAACAAGAAGGCTTGTCATGAATGTGATTTCATAGATATGTACTGCTTCATTGCTTGCAATTAGTATTGACTCCTTCATGCAATATATATATATATATATATATATATATGTATATATAATTAATCTTTGGCTTTTATCACTAGATTAACAGCAAAGAGGTCAATTAGTACCCTTGTGACCAGGTCCCCACAAAATTTTTTTCGGTCTGGTGTTTAATTTACAGGTAAAAATATATTTATGAGAGTGTAAGCAATTATTGTGTGTGAATGGTCCCGATATTTACATATGCACAAACTTTGCTCCCACCTGCTCACGTCTTTTTTTAGCTGCTTTTTTTAGGGAAAAGAATAATAATAATCAAGCATCAACATGTGCAAGATTTCTCACTTTATCATGTTTCAACCAGCTCTTTATTTTTTATTTATTTATCATTATTTTGTAACGTGATTTCATTCACTAGTTAATAATATTACTTCAGTTTGAGTTTGATACGAAGGGGGAATTTCAGCAGATAACTTCTTCTCAATATTGTTGATAAATGGTAGAAAAACCAATCGTTTAATTATTTTAGTTTAATTTAATGTGAATCAGTACTTTTTTTTATTAAATAATATATCAAGATCACAAGCTCCTATATATAAAAAAAATATACCAGTTTGAAAGAAATCTCTATATTCTCTATGCTACCGACACATCTCTCCAGTGAAGTAGAGACTTCTATGAACATTCAATCTTTGTTGTTTTCCAAATCCATATTATAACAAAAATAACAATCATATATATATATATAAACTATTTTTTTACTCACTAGCTTTGAATTTTTAGACTAGATCCAACATAGATAAAAGTTTCACAAGGACATGATTGCATGGCTTGTTGTCATTCATTAAAAAGAACATTACTTAATAAGATGGTTGGTGTTGTCTCAAATCCAACTCATTATTCCCAAGAAATTCACTTGATAACTCTTCCGAGAAAAAATTAAAACACATCCATTATGCCATGCAAAACCAATGAAATGGGTTGGGCCAAGGGTATAAATCTATATATATATATATATATATACACATTAAAAGAAATTAAAGTGAAGAGAAAAAGAAGGTGATGGAGTTGATGACCAAGAAACATGTCAGAGATTTCAGTAAAGAGATATCTTGTGGGGCATGTTTATATACATATTTGATCAGCAAAAGGATATGAGTGCATTGACTATGGTTTCCATTAATGGAGTAATCTTGTCCTTTACTTAAGGTTTGTTCTTGGCATGGTGTGTGTGAGCTGGTTAATGAGAGGAGATGGGGACAGGGACTTGTACCTGTTTCTTATTGGTTTTTTTATCAAACATATCAGAATAGTTTTTTGAATAGTGACAATTAATTGATAACAATCATATAAAGAAGGCCAAACTAGAGTAGACCATTTGATTTTTAAGGTGGCTTCGTGGAATTCTCAACCTGCTATTTTCATTTTTTAAAAAAGATATTAACATATATATAAATAATAATTAAAATAAATCATGCTCCTTTGAGAATGAAACCATATGCAGAGGATAGGAAGAGTATAAAATAGAAAACAATATGTTGTAATAAAGGAAATTTTCCAAATAGGCTGGTAACCCATGATTATCTAAGTTGATTATTTTAAACATTCCAATTTTTTAATAAATTTATTATAATATGTAATATTTAATATAAACTTGCCTAAAACATTTAAGACTATGTGGTCAAATACATTAGGGAGGTTAATTTTTTCCCGCAAAAATTTTATAAGTTGAAACTTTGCTATTGAATTTTGTGGCTCCAGTAATACAACTGTGAATCACTTGATCTGGTTGTGATTCACATAATTTTAATATGTCTCAAATAGTAATTTTTTTAATTGATTCTTAAATAAAACGGGGTTGTTTTGAAAAGGGTTATTTTGTTTAGTGTTTCATACTGACTTGGTTTAGATGTTATAAAACTTTTTTTTTTTGAATAAAGTGGATAAACCACAAATTTATGTTATAAAACTTTGTTCATTGAAAATGAGATGTGATTTGTTTGTTTACTATGGTTTATGCATTAAATTTAAAAAAAAAACTTATTATGTAAGATTCTATATTTTATTTATTTATTTATATTTATAAAATCTAATTTGACCTGATTCTCATTCAAAACTCTCATCTCTTGATTCAATAGTTTGAGCTAGACTACTTATATCTAAAATACTAAATATGCTATGTCAGAAATAAACCTAGTCAAAATTAATTACATAATAATAATAACACAAGCTTTGCATAGGAAGTATTTTGTATGCAAATTCATTAATCAGTGTGATTTATTTTCTTTATCAATATACATGATCTTAATTATTTGTTCAGGGTTAGATGGGATCCTAAATCTTTTAATATTAAGAATCAAATATGAAGTATCCAAAAATTATTGCGTTGTTATATTAATATATATATATATATATATATATATATATATATATAAACCATTATTAGTTATAGAATCAAATAAGTGCTTAATTATGTCAGAGTTTATTAAAGGTTTGATTAGCAGTCTTTAGCTGTTTCTTAGCATTATCATATCAAGAGGTTGCTATTAATTTATACATATTATTTCACCAATACTTAATTAGCATTATCACACCCTCAATTAATTGGACTTCACATGAAGTGCCATATTTTATTGTTAAAATATAGATTGATTACATTAATTTAATGAATCATAATATCTATCTTGTCTGGCTTTTAAGGGGGTTAACTCCTCAAACTAGTCTTTTTAGCCTTTGAAAATATCAAGACTGTCATCTCAACTAATTTAAAAATACATAAATGAATAAATAAGACACATTTTAATCAATCAAGTTGTCTCGGTTAATTATGGCAAATTCTTTCTTACAAGATTTAATTATTTAATAAACACACTACTTATTAAATAAACCGTATAAGTTTTTTGAGTTAAGAGATTTTTAATTTTTATATAATAGAATGAGAATTTTAAAAACTAGTTTACAATACTATCAAATCAATTGAACCCTCAATCTTTGAGTTTGTAATAAATGAAATATTAACTCCCATATTGCAAGGGTGATAATTTATATTTTATTAGTGGATCGTAAAATAATTTTTTTTAAAATGTATATTTATAAAAAAAGAGTTGGTTTTTTATATATTTCTCTAAATTAAAGAATTATTTTATATGAATTTGAGTCTCTGTAAACTTAAGTATGAAACGTTTTTTTTTCCACAAGCTTTAAAATTTTAAAAATCACATAAAAATATAAAATTTTAAAAATAAAAAATCATAATATTTATAGATTTTATTTTTAAAAATATTAAAAAGTAGATCAATGGAATGTGAGGTTTGGGCATTCAAAAAGAATCTGATTCTGACAGAGTTATAAAAAATAATTATATACTGTGATATATATATATATAATGATATTCAGAAAATAATTTTTTATTATTAACAATAATATTTTTATTATTATTAATTTTATTTTTACAATTGTGAACAAACTATTAGTTAGAGTGAGCATATGTGGAGTGTAACTACAAACTCAATAGTATATGTGCGTTTACTCTAGGCCGATTGAGATTTAAATTTGCCTTCTCAATAAAATATGAACAACTTACATAAAAGATGTTAACCATTGGATAGTCCAATGGTATGACAAAAAAGTGCAAGGAGGGGGGTAATGGTTCGAATCTTAGAGTGAGCATATGTAGAGCGTAACTACAAACTCAACAGTATATGTGCCTTTACTCGAGGCAGATTGAGATTTAAATTTGGCTTCTCAATAAAATATGAACAACTTGTCAACTTATATAAAAGATGTCAACCATTGGATAGTCCAATGGTATAACACAAGAGTGCAAGGAGGAGGGTAATGGTTTGAATCTTTTCCCCCGAAAGATTGTTTATGTATTGTTCATGCACTATACAAATTAGGTCCAGTATTGTTTTTTGCACTGTTTATGGACTTGGGTGTGGGTCCCTTACGAGAGAAACAATGGTTTTACCTTTCTAAGTTTACAGGGTAGGGGAATTTTTCAAAGAAGTCTATAAGCCATTGTAATTGGTGAACCTCCATACTTGTTTGTTCTTAAATAGGGGTGCTTGTTGTTTACTCCCTCCGTTTCAATTTATTTGTCGTGGTTAACCGGATCGTACATACCTAAAAACTTAGTTATTTTACAAAATTTTATAAAAAAAGTAGTTATCTTTTTAAAATTACCCCTAATTTATATCTTCACATTTATCTCTGATATTTAATTATAATAAGAAAATTAAATAAAGTGTTAAGTATAATTTTAGAAAAAAAATAAATGTTTAGTTAATGTTTGAAAATGGCAGATTAAAAAAAATGGATTTATGACGGATAAAAATAGTATTAGTCATTGAAAAAAAAAATTACACAAAAGATCTAATGTTAGTTGGCAATAGGCAGAAGGTTACTGACATAATTATTTTATTAACATGTAAAATATAAAATTGTTACAATATTAATATTAAATATGAGATGAATGAACCGGTAGGAGAATCAAGTGAGAGGTTTGGGTTGGGGGGAGTGTGGTGGGTCCGGGCCATGTGACTCGAAGTGCCCGAGACCAAACTCTCCTCGTGCTTCTGCTCTCTTTCCTCAACCGTCCGATTTGTTCCAATGATCTCATATATATATATTATAAATATAAATTTTCATAGAGATATAAATTTAAAATTTTATAGTTTTATAATATAAATATCAAAATCAGTATATATATTTTTATAGCAACATAATAAATGTTTCAAATGGCATTATTAATTACAAGCATCTGTAACGTATCTGTGAAAAAGGACCAAATATCAGTATACCACACTTCGCATGAATATTTGTATTCATTAATTAATTATGAACCTTTATCAAAATGAAAATCACTCAAATTTCCATGGTTCCACTAAATAATTCTAATGCAAATTGCTCATGCAATCATATTATTCAATAGTACATTGCTTTAACAAACACTGTAACTTCAAATATTAATCTAAATGTGTGACTTTTTTTTTATATGATTATCATCATTTGATGTAGGTTTTGCTTCTCAATAAAAATTTTATTTTTTTGATAGCTCAAAAGACCTGATTAGTTTCAAAAAATGAAGGTTCTACATCACATGAATATCATAGAGTGCCGTGTTGATCTACTCGGATGTGGTGGGAAAATTTTATTTTTATTTTTTAACTACATCGATTTTACACATGACGTTTATGTAAACTCAGTTATCTTGCTTCTATAGTTTTAGGAAATGAAATATTATAATCATTCAAAATAATACCAACCTAAAATTACTTGTAAGAAGTGTAACTTCTATATTTTTTTTAATAACAATGCACTAATTACAATAGTTTAATGATATTTTTGAGATGCGTTATAGATGATTTGAACGACCTACCTGTTATAGTAACCATGGATGGAATAGATATACCATCTCACACAAGGGATTCATTCATACCCAATAAATAATATTTGGGCTTTCGAGTAATGTATGAACAATATTACTACAGTATTGATACAATACTTTGACACATGAATTTGACCCATGGCCCTTACCCATACATTGATTTGTAACAATAACTGGGTTAATTAGTGGTTATTTAAATTTCTGTTTACTTTGAGCATCTTCAGAGCCGAGAATTTCTTAAAACTTTATTTAGATTTTTTGAATGAGAAAAAAATCAAAAGGATCTATCCGTTCCTTTTTACTTGTCTATTTAAAAATTTTATGTAGCATTAAATATTTTTTTTAAAATTTATCTTTTATTTTATAATATACTTCTACAACTTTCAATAAATTATATTTAATTGTATATTTTATAAAATATATTTTAAATGAGGGTAATATTATAAAATTTAATATAATTTTTATAAAATTTTAGATTATTAACTAATTTTAATTAATTTTTTAATCGATGTGAATTAAGTAAAATTAACAAGTAAAAAACAACCGAAAAGAGTAATATATATTTATATATATAAATGCTAATAAAACAGATACAAATGAGTTCAAGAATGGTAGGTGACAAGATCAGTGTGAAGAAAGTTAACATAACATTCTCCAAAACTCTCCAATAAATTATTACGCGCTTAATTAAGAAGCAAGCAGAGAAACAGAGGGAAGTGATAGATGGAAAGCAGCTAACACTGGCTCATGGCCAACACAACCAATTAAATAATATAAACAAATGAGAAACAGCCAGGACTTGTCAAGCTGGTCCCCATCAACACATCAATGCATTGCAGCAGTTCATGGCTACTTAAACCCCCCTTGTACCTCCACACTTTCCTCACACTGCCAATCACTTCCTCCTCCACCATGGCTTCTCTTCCTTCTCCATTTGTGCTTCTCTGTTTCTTCTGTTTGGTAAGCTTTTCCATGGCTGCTCCTCCAAGGAAGCCAATAAATGTGCCATTCCAGAGAAACTATGTTCCCACTTGGGCTTTTGATCACATCAAGTACTTTAATGGTGGCAATGATATCCAGCTTGTTCTTGATAAATACACAGGTGCATAAGGAATCTTTCTTTCTTTTCATTCTGGTTGTGATATTGTTGACAGTTTAAAACAATATTTGTTGTTGTTTGTGTTTCAGGAACTGGATTTCAGAGCAAAGGTTCTTACCTCTTTGGCCACTTCAGTATGCAGTTGAAGTTGCCTGCTGGGGATTCTGCTGGAGTTGTGGCTGCATTTTATGTGAGTTTTGTGTTGAAAAAAGAACTGCTCAAATCTCTTGATTTTTTTTTTCATTGATCAACTCTCTTTTTTTTTTTCAGTTATCTTCTCAAAACTCAGAGCATGATGAGATAGACTTTGAGTTCCTGGGCAACAGGAGTGGCCAACCACCCATCTTGCAAACCAATGTGTTCACTGGTGGGAAAGGAGACAGAGAGCAAAGGAATTATCTCTGGTTTGATCCTTCAAAGGAGTTCCATTTCTACTCAATCTTGTGGAACATGTACCAGATTGTGTAAGTTTTTCTTTTCTTTTTTTCTTGAGAATCTCAGTTATTAAAAGATAATGTAGATGTGTCTTGAAACTATAGAAAAATATTAGATAAAGTAGCATGTGAAGTGTACCATGAGAACAGACCACATGAACAATGTTCAGCTTGTGGGACCTTGTCCTGATATCATTTTCTTGACCAGATGCTCTTTCAAAGCATGTGCGTCCTCATATTTTGTTAATCTAGTCCTACATTTGGGACAACACCCTTCCCCTGTTATAACCCTCCCCTCCTCCATTCACTCCCCTTGATTGATGACACAAACTGACATGCAGAATATTTTCAACAAACAAACAAATTAACTTGATTGAATTTCAAGAAACAAAGAAATGAATCTCATTGTCATACATTCAATCTAATCTATATACATTATGATGTTGCCAACTTACCATTGGCAATGGCAGTTTCTATGTGGATGATGTGCCAATTAGAGTGTTCAAGAATTGCAAGGACTTGGGAGTGAGGTTCCCCTTCAATCAACCAATGAAGATCTATTCAAGCTTGTGGAATGCCGATGATTGGGCGACAAGAGGCGGCCTCGAGAAGACTGACTGGAGCAAGGCTCCTTTCATCGCTTCGTACCGGGGATTTCATGTCGACGGTTGTGAGGCATCTGTTGAGGCCAAATTCTGTGCCACACAAGGAATGAGGTGGTGGGATCAGAAGGAGTTTCAGGACTTGGATGGATATCAGTATCGAAGACTTCAGTGGGTTCGATCAAAGTATACTATCTATAACTATTGCACTGATCGAACCCGATACCCGACAATGCCGCCGGAATGCAAAAGGGACCATGATGTCTGAGTTGAGCTGAAGAACTGCAAGCAATTTCATTGCCTGCATTGCATTCCTACTCTTTATACCATTATTATGTGTTCTTAGCTGCATTGTATGATGTCTATTGTTTTGCTCCTTTGTTTTCTGTTGTTGAGCATTCTATCTACATATATCATGTTGTCTGTGAATTCAAACGCTTGTTGAATTTATTTATATACACATTATGTAATATTTTTATTTGTTTCTCTTGATTGATGCTTGAGTCTGATCAGGTTTGGTTTATGGAAATATATTTTTATCAGTCAGTCATGTTACGCTACTCTAGAAGTATTATTGTATTGAGAATTAAAATAAAGACATTCAATAACGGCGACACATGCAACATCAGAAAGGTTGTGTGTTAGCACTTGTTTAGGCTTAGATTACTATGTGACATTTATTTCTTTTATTCTTAGGGTTCCTCACAAATAGATTCTCTGTTTGTTATCTTTTATTTTTTATTTTCATCTCTACATGGGATGGGATGTCAAAGAGATTGGTGTGTGCGGAGGAAGATTTAGTAACTCCTTAAAAATTTATCATATTAAACGGATTAATATATGGTGTAATTAGGGTCTATCATATTTGTCCAGAATAATATATCAATGACTATAATTCTATAATGGTAAATTTTTTTATCTTAAAAGTTTAAAGAGGTGAAAAATACAGCTCCCATCGGAGACATGGCAAACAATACTAATATAATATTTTTATAATATATCTATAGTGTGTTTATATAGTTTTGTATAATACTACGGCACAATGGATTTGATCTTGCATCAGTCACCCATTATTCATGGTAATTTTTATTAGGTTATCCAGTGGTTGTCTCTATTATTTTTCAACAATTTCTTTTTTTTTTTAATTCATCAATATAAATTTAAAATCAAGACATGAAATATGGTGCTCATAAATAAATTAAAAAAATTAAAAAAAAAGAAGGAAGAAGCCAAGGTGGCCACTTTGCTTATAGATTTCGGTTAGCAACTAGTGTTGTAGTCATGTGGCTTCCATTTTAAAAGGGAGAAACGCTTTTTGGTCGGTTACTTAGCAAGTCTTATAATGAATATTAATTAATTATATATATATATATATATATATATATATATATATATATATATGAGGATGACGACATTGACTAGAAAGTAAAGAAAGTTATTAAATTCGGATAAATATTAAACAAGATAAATAGATGTAATTTTTTTTTTTTTTTTTGCTTTACATGGACCACACCTTTTTTTATTATTATTTTAGAAGCCACTGACCACCAATTACAGGTGTCCATGGGCCGCCGGGCTGTGCCAAGGCTTAATAATAGTGACTGTGCTTGTCAAGCCCAGCTTTGCTCGGTTATTAGGGCCTATACTTTTGTATAATGTCCGTCCATATTTTTAAACACATGACTAAAGGCCTCACAAGTATGACCATATTAATTTTTTAAAGTAAAATTAAAATTAAAAATTATTTTTTAAAAGTAAAGTTTATTCTTTAAATAAAAGTAATTTAATAAGTAATTAAATCTAAATGAGTTTTGATACAAAAATTAAATTTGACTAAAATTTTATAACTTTCAAAAATATAAATAAATTGTTTAATTTTATTGTAAATAATTATAAAAAACAAATTTATTTATTTTATTTGCACATGACTTTGGCTTAATTGGAACTCATCTCCACTGGTACTGGAACCAAGAAATACCCTGGTTCCAGCCTATTAAATTTTGACACGTGTCTACAATCACAATAGAAAAAATATAATAATATCACATGTGACACATGTTAAAATATGATAGGCTAAAACCAGTGTATTCCCTAGTTCCAAAACCAGGGGAGATGAACTCGGTTAATTAGGTATAAGACTCAAGCTTAACATATCTCAACCATGGCCTAACCCTTTTTTAAATAAGTTTTTTTATTATCCAAAGCCTAAACAATCGGCATAATATTTTTGTCCAAATTCTACCTTTTTTTTTATATAAGTTTTTCATATAAATCATCAAATTTAGGTTGATAAGTCGATTTTTAGACAGGTCTATTGCCAATGTTATGTGTGAGATAGAATCCCTTAACCTCTTACTTGGTAAAGGAAATAGTTATTAGCCACGTATACTTGACACACTATACATATATATATATATATATATATATATATATATATATATATATATATATATATTTGAAATAAAGTTTTTTTTCCTTTAATTTCCATGGCCCTCAAAAATGAAAATTATAAGTCATGTTCTTTGTTTTCATATTTTCTTTTACAAAAGATCAACTAAAATATCTAATAAAAGAAATAACTAATTCATCTTCTTCTCATCATTCATCTCGACAGAAAAAAAAGTTTATTATACTTTTTTAAATATTTACAATATATACTATAAAAAATAAGTCACTAGTTTTCATGTATCTCTATAAAAATACATCCTCACCCTTCCATCTTCTAATGTTATTGACCATTGAGAACACTATATATTCTTTTAAACGAAATTATAGTTAAGCTTTGGACTCTGGCTCAATAAGCTTGTTTTAGCCCACTAGAGCACTCAGGGTTGCTACATGGATTGTCTTTGACTCTTCACACTTGTTTTGATTGAATTTTAAATGTATTCACCAATGGCTTAAATCCTTGATCTAATAATATCCATGAGAGGAGTCAGGAGTAGAGATGGGCATGGACCGGTTAACCGGCCCGGCGGGCTCGACCCGCCGGGTTGCGGTTCACCGGCCCACCGACCCGGACCCGGCCCGGCTGGGTATAGAACCCGCCAGGCCGGGTTGGCCCGTCGGACCCGGCGGGTCCGGGTCACAGGAAGCTGGGCCCGGAACCGGCCCGGCTTCCATGTTGACCCGACGGGCCGGCCCACTCAATAAAAAAAATTAAACAATTCAGAAAGTTTAGAAAAAAAATAATAATAATTCAAAAAAGGGTTGGGCCCGGTGGCTGGGCCAGTTGCTAACCGGGTCACGGGTTGGGCTAAGCTCAACTATGAACCGCCCGTCTCTATGACGGGCGGTTACTGAGATGTTAGCCCGCCCTCCGAGTTAGTGACTGGCGGGCGAGTCCGGGCCGGAGCACGGCCGGGCCGGGTTGCCGGACGGCCTGTGCCCACCTCTAGTCAGGAGAGAAGCTGAGACGCTAGCTTTTCATAATGATATAATATTTAATTTTAATTTAATTTTTTTTTAGAAAATGTATGAATTATATATATGTGTTAATAAAAACAACAAATAGTACATGAGTGAGAAAATACAACTCGAAATAAAAGACAAAAGACTAGTAGTAGATATTACGGAAACAATCCATTAACTGTGGAGAGCAACCCAACGAATATAATAGGAATAAACACTTACGTAGTGTTTGGATTCAAAAGTCGAAGGGAAAGTAAGGGGAGGGAAAGGGAGGAAAGGGAGGGAAAGGAAAGGACATGTTCAATCCTCATTTGAATAGACAAATTTTATGGAGGGAAAAAAAGAAGAGTTCTCTAATAAACCTTGTTTGGTTACGGAAGGGAAAGGAAAGGAAAGGATATATAATAATATGATTTACCAATTATACGCTTATTATTAAATAAAAATTACTTATTTCTATTTAAACACATGCATTATGAATATCTCAAATAAATTCACACTTTAAGTAGATTTTTTTAATAAATATTAAAATTATTATTTTGATTTTGATTTTTATATTTTATAATAAAATACAATTGCATTAATGTCTAATCACATAATTTATAAAAGAAAATAAATTATGTGGATATTTGAAGTACAAATAAACTATTGTCTATCATATAACCTGTTCATGTTGTCTAACCAACAATCAAGACAAATTCCACAACAAATATCACACACATCTACCATTAAATTGGGCTTTTAATAAAATGGTAAATCTCACAAAATAATTTACTACTTTAACATATATCACATATGTGATTTTAGTGAGAAACAAGAACTTCACTCAATCACAAAAACACTCATTTTGGAATAATTTAAGAATTAAGGTGAAGCAGATACTACATATCTATCTCATAACAATTATAAGATACTTGTTATTATTTGGTCTACAATAGAACATATCAGCCACCTGTTTCAGGTCAACATGTCTTATTGGTCAAGTGTATACCCGTTGTCTAGACATGTTATGTGAACGGTAAGAGCAAACCTTTTAGGATATACTCCCACTAGCCATGACATGCCTATCATCTCCATGAAATAAATAAAATAATAATATGTCAAGAAAAATCTTATCCTTTTGGCTTCAATTAATCTAAAAATATTATTATAATTATTTATTAACAATGGAAGGCCTTTAGAAAATATTTTCATAAAAGAATTTCTATCTCCCACACTTGATATTAAATACATCAAGAAAAATTATATAATAATATACAAATTATCAATTAAATCCTCACTAATTATCGGATGTCATCAACCATTGTTAATCATAATACATAACCAATCAAACAAGTAATGCATGCATATTATCACAATATAATATTTATACATTGATGGATGATAAAACTTTTATGCATATTATCACAATATAATATTCATGCATTGATGGATGATAAAACTTTATGCATATTATCACAATATAATATACATGCATGGATATATCATAAAACGATTGTATAATCTAAACAATCAACATGTCAAATCAAGATATTTCTATTAAATAAATATAATCTAACATTATATATCTATATATATTATGTATTAAATTATAAATAAGACATAATTCATGTATTTATGGAACCTGTCTCTGGTACCACTGTTAGTAAAAATCGATCTAATTAAATTAGGGTTAGGAAAAATCGTTCTAATCAAATTAGGACTATCAATTACAATTAATTGATATTTAATCAACAATTGATTAATTATTAAGGATCGATCACATGAACACATGAATATATGTGAAAATCTGGGTTACCTCACAGAGATTTCACAAGCGCAAAATCCTCCAACGCACACATACAATGTTCTCGAACTTTTCACCCTTGATCCGGAAGAAGTGATGGCTTCTTTTGCTCCAAGCAACTATTGTGAATATTGGGGTTTTTGCCGTAGCCGTCTTTTGATGGCAATCACAAATCAAAAAAATTAAGAAACCCTAATCTCATATCACATATTTATAGGGAGTAAAAATATTCGGATAAGGTTAGAACATGTAGCGTGGACCCGTTTGGGATCGCTACATCTTTAGCAAATTAGTCCATACTAATTTTATAATCACAATCATGTCCATCAACAAATTGCAATTTAATCCAAAGATTAGAGATATTCATATGTGAGACCCCAATATAATATTTTACATATGCAAGCCCATAATAATATATCATCAAACATGAATAATAAAATACCCATAATGGGCTTGCATTGTATAGATTTCAAATTAATGATAGAGATCATTAAAGTGAGACATGATTATCTATGTTCCTTGCAACCCAAAATAGTTCACAACCTATGAGATAAAATATGTTTTTGTATTAATTATTGGTTGTCACATGTTGTACTACTATGTGTGATAGAGTGGTATGTCTCATCCACTAGAGTAGAGACTCTTAGTAACATTGTGGATATTTGTAGTTGACAAATATTGAACTGGACCATACAGAACTCTTAGACCAAACATTGTCATAGAACAAAAGAGTTATTCTGTTACAGAAAGTCCTTATTACCTGAGGATGTTATTAAATCTTATGTATAAATTATATTACTTTGATAGTGTCAACCGGTGATGCTAATTACAGACTATATACGGACGAGTTGGGTTATATAATAAATACATGAAGGTTTGTAGTCATCCAAGATGTGATCTATCACTCCTATTGTAGGAGAGAATACTCTAGATTGTGTTTCTTATGTGTTGGATAAAAATCCGGGCGGTCATTTTTTGAAAATGTTTTATTATATATAATATATATATTATGTATATATTTTTCTTTAAATTGTTTTATGTCCAATAGTGTAAAGAAACACACATATAAGTGGAGATCGACAGTGTCATTGGTGGTGTAATTATCCCACTTATATGGAATATTTATTGATAGAGGGACTAATATGTAAAATATAATATTGGGGTCTCACATATGAATATCTCTAATCTTTGGATTAAATTGCAATTTGTTGATGGACATGATTGTGATTATAAAATTAGTATGGACTAATTTGCTAAAGATGTAGCGATCCCAAACGGGTCCACGCTACATGTTCTAACCTTATCCGAATATTTTTACTCCCTATAAATATGTGATATGAGATTAGGGTTTCTTAATTTTTTTGATTTGTGATTGCCATCAAAAGATGGCTACGGCAAAAACGCCAATATTCACAATAGCTGCTTGGAGCAAAAGAAGCCATCACTTCTTCCGGATCAAGGGTGAAAAGTTCGAGAACATTGCGTGTGTGCGTTGGAGGATTTTGCGCTTGTGAAATCTCTGTGAGGTAACCCTGATCTTTCACATATATTCATGTGTTCATGTGATCGATCCTTGATAATTAATCAATTGTTGATTAAATATCAATTAATTGTAATTGATAGTCCTAATTTGATTAGAACGATTTTTCCTAACCCTAATTTGATTAGATCGATTTTTACTAACAACATATAATATTTGCATAAAGAAGACAAAAACAAAGTCGAAGATAAAAGTGAAACCAAAATATATATTTCCCAAAAATCAAAATTTTTAAATACAAACAAATTATTAGTCATCAGAATCTATAGTTGAAAGAACAACCTACCTTTTGAATAGCATGTTATCCTATGTAGCACCACGCATGAACAATTAGTCGTGCCGATGCAAAGTAGCTTCTAACTATTCTTATAATAGTTCCCCTCTCAATTATGCAACACCAAATTACTTAATTTGGATTTAAAGACCAATTCCTCCTACAATTCTATATGGATCATCACAAGATCACTTTATCATATTGTTAATAAACCTTTTTTAATATTTTAATTCATATCATAATAATTATGTTGAATTAGATAATTATTAGTTTTTTTTTCTCACTCAAAGAAAATTTTAATTTTATTTGTGCTTCGAATAAAATTTGGATAGCAATAAAATTATATTAATAATAGATATCTATTAAGATAAATTATTCTAATGATGAATTGAGAAATAAAAAACACAATATAAACAAATAGATAAAAAAAATAAGCAAACAAAAAAGAAATACATAAAAACAAATATTGTGATGGGTGTCATGTGAATACTTGATTAAAATAAAATTAGATTGAAAAAAGTGAAAGAAAAAACTTATGAAGTGGTGTTATGTAATTAATTTAAAAAAAATTAAGGGTAATAAGATCTTTTAAAAAATTTTAAATACTTTATGAGGTTTCGGAGGGTCAGAGTTAACCCTTATTTTTCCTTCGTTAAATTAAAAATATTAATCCAAATGAGGGAAGGGCCGACTCTGACCCACCAAAACTCTCGCTTTACTTTATGTTCCCTTGCCGGCCCTCAATCCAAACATAACATGAGCCTAAAGGTCAGAGAGAGTGAAATCTTTTTGTTGGGTGAGATAACAAGTGCCTGTATTTTATGAATATTTTTTTGGATGTGTAATACGTATACTAAAGTAATTTCATTTTATTATTAAATAGATTAATAGTGAAAAACTTATTGGGCGTTATCTTTAAACCCATCATGCTATTCTTCCAACTTAGAAAAGTGGATTCATGGGTCAAATTTGAGTCAAATCAGGTTTGGACTTGATACTCAGTCTTAACCTTACCCATTAGATAAAGACTTAAAACCACTAATGCCCCCCCATAAAGCAAAGTTTATTGTTTCTTTTGAATAAAATGAAAACTAGTTCATTTAACATATGAATAAATTAAAATTATTCGCTCCCGACGATTTAGATGTGTCACGTGTGACATATTTGGCTCGCCAATTATCACATTAATTAGAGTGGTAAAATGAATAAACTTTTTAATTTAAGAACAAGACAAATATATTTTACTTGAGATAACTGTAGTGATTTTAATTTTTTAATAAATTATTTATACTTACACACTTTAATGTAGTGCTTTAATGTGTTTGGTGGATCTTAAACCAAAAACCCTTTTAATTTTAATCAAATTGCACTTATATCTGTGGTTTCATCAAAATTTTCCAAAAAAATGATTATTTAAATATTATATATATATATATATATATATATATATATGTGTGTGTGTGGGTAAACATAATTTGCCGCGTTAACAAACGCTCCGCAAATTGGGGAAAAAAGTGAGGGAGAGAAGGAAAAGAGAGAATCATAAAAAAAAAATTTAAACAAAATCAGTAATAGTGCGAATGGGAAGTACTGGCTTTAGAAACAAGTAATTAGATTCTGTTTGAGCTCAAGTTAGATAATTGTGATTGATTGAGTTATTGTTACGATCATGATCGGACAGTTTAGATCTAAAATAGTGTGAATCCCATTTTTTACTATATTATTATTCATAAATATGGTAACACAGTTTATCTCTAGTCAGACTATTTATGCTATGATGAAAATTGTTGGATTTCATGCTATTAGAAATTGAGTTGGATGGTTGTGATTGATTGAGTTATTATTATGATCACATCGATCACAATATTATGCATCCCACTTTCATTCACTGTATTACTATTTATAAGCACTGTAACACATTCATATTGTTTATTGGTGCTAGAAGAAATATTATTACGATCACGATCGGACGGTTCAGATCAAATTACCATATATCCCGCTTTTCATTGTGATAAACAGTTCAGATCAAAGTATTGTGCTTGTCACTTTTCACTGTACTATTATTTGTAAACATAGTAATCATATAGTCAAAATGGTTTTGTTGTGCTGAAAATTATTGAATTAAAATCCAATGGTTATGATGAACATTTGTAAATTTCAAATCTACGAAAATTCGTAGATGACCCACCATATATACATATATTGTGTTTGTTCGATTGGAATCACAGATTCACAAGGTAAATATTTTTAAGGTGTTCATGCATATACCCATGAAGTGGGTTTAAATTTTATCTGATGTAAGATGAGAGTACAAGTAGATTGAGATTTTAACTCATTGTTTGTGCACACCTATAATGTAGCTTATCCACATTTCGTAAAAAAAAAAAATCTATTTTTTTGTTGGATAAAAAATTTATGAGCTTAACTTGAATTTATAAGGGGAAGGTTATGGGTTCAAATCCTCCCCGATCAGATCGCTCACCGTATCGTTCATATATATGCTCACCCGGGATTCTTATACATCTCATGACATCCGGGTTCCAGATCTTTGTTGATCTGCTTTATATTCATTTAAAAAAGGGCACTTGATTGCCTATTATTCATTATATATATATATATATAACTTCTAGTGTGTGATGCTGCATAGTCATTTTGTTGCAAGTTAGCTTTGAATAAAGATATGGGGAAGTATAATAATGATGTTAAACTAGTTGATAGGCCAACTTATAAAAAAAATAAGAAGATAGCAATTAGTTGATTTGTTGATCAATCAAAACCACATTGCCCTCAAGCATTATCTTTAATAAAGGTGAACGTGATTAAGTGAGCTAATCAATAAGATTAATTAGATGATTAGCATGTTGATTAAGAAAGATAGGTAGGATAAACATCAATGATGTTGGTGAGTAGTTAGAGTCCAATGTGGAGGAGAGGTGGCAAAAGAATACTTTCTTTCTTTGTATTGAGTGCTTTGCTTTGAATATAAATAAAGTAAAATTTGTTACTGAATTGGGGATGATAAGGCTGGCTAAAGGAGGCAGGCTTTATGTCTTTATTTATTGGATTTGAGAAACTTAACAATCTTTGAGGCAGGCCCTTAATTGGCACCAATCTTTTTCAATCACCTATCTCAATATAGGGGAAAGTTTTGATTTAATCTTTGGTTTTGCCTTTTCAAATAGACCCCTCCAAAGAACTCATTATCACAGCCAGACACATATATACCTACTTAATTTTATATGGTTGAGACCGCAAGAAATGTATTATAAACATTTGAACCGACACTTCAAATAAATTATTCAATTTGATCACGTCTTCTTTCAGTTTCATGGTTTTGTCTTCTAAGGAACATTTTTCATATTGTAATCAAAATTACATATTATTGAATGCTGGCGTAAATATACAAGAAATCATATTTTGGCATCTGGCTCCTAATATTTTGGGTAAATGAATTATTTATTTTTGACGCATTCTATATCAGGCCTTACGTTTTTATTATATAAAAACGTTTTACATATTCAAATAAACTTATTGGTATATGTGTACATCAGACATGAATATTGCATGGATTTGTGTTCTAGACAGAAATACAATAGATTTTTTTTTTCAAATTTTGATAAAGACAACTAGAATTTTGAAGGATATACATGCAATTAATTAAGATCCACAATTTTCATATATTTATATATATTAAGCTGAAGAAAAGGCAGAGTTAGACATCATTGATGACCTAAATTTTTAAGGCTTAAAATGATGGCTATTCTCTTGATTTGTTCAACATTGATATCATTAGCATTTAGAAATCAGCTATATATATATGAATTGATTGATTAGGTGATGAAGTAGTAGTTAAACAAGGAGGGTCCCTTGACAAAAGGCCATTTTGGATGGTTGCCAATATGGACTCATGTGGTCACCCACCTAATAACATCCACACTAGCTATATATGACCCTATGGATTATATATGATCCTTACCATTGTCTTTTTCTCTTAATTTCCACCTTTTACTTTCAAATGAAACCCAACCTATCTATCTCTCCATCATATTAAATGTGAACATGCAATGAATTAATTAAAAAAAAATAAATGATTTTATTTCTTTTTGAAAAAGAAATGATTTTATTTCTAATATTATTACATTACCTAGATCATTTCATACTTGAAGAAAAATTTAATTCTTTTGTGTTTTGTTATTAATTTAGATTTAGATGGTTAACTGTGAGTAATTAATGGTTTGAAGGGAAAAGATGAGGTAGAAATTGATATATGAAAATGAAAGCTTTTGATGCTTATTTTTTAGGTGGAAAGCAAAGGAAGGAAGAAGGCAATGCATGGATGATGCTGGTCACTAGTGAAAGGAATACAAAAAACTTTTGATTGGAAAAGTAGGGGGAGATGACTCTTTCTTTCTTGGATTAATTCGTGAAAAGAAGCCATTGTTGGTGTCCATAATTTTTCCATATGATATTATGGTTAATGGTTAGTTTGGTAAATTAGAGAAATAATTTAAAATTAATTAGTGTCAAATTGTATTTGGAATCAATGTGGTGGTTTTGGAGGCACTTGTTTATGAGCATTAACCTCTAAACTCTAACAAATTCTCAACCAAAGCTACGTTTCGTTTATAGATTATATATAATAAATAGTTTGAAAAATATAAATTATTGTTCAACAAAAGGATATCTTGATCGTCACTTGAAACTATATTTATATCCATCTATTGGCACCCTATCATAAAAATTATAAAGTAAGATAGAGAATTGAAAGTTCAACTCCTTATAATAAGTATATAATATATATATATATATATATATATAGTGCCAAAGAATCAAAGTCTATGAAAGATGGCTTTAGTTACATTTGTCATGCCAAGATGAGAGAAAGAGATGCATCACGAGAAGTCTCAATTGAAAGGAAAAGGACAAAATCTCATGATAAATGTGATCAATTTCTAAAACATTAAATTAAAAAAATTAAACATTTGATAGAGATAAGGGGAATATAAAGTAATAACAAAGACCATGTTATCTTCTAAACCTCAATTTAAATGGTAATTAATTATAAATAATTTTCTCCACATATGTTTATAATAAATATAATTTCTATATATGGATAGGGTTTCTTATTCAAGTTATATATATATATATTAAAACTTATATGTGACCATGATATTTTATAACATACCGTCTTAGAAAATTTAAATTTCAACTATCTATAATAAATCCAAAGGTTGAGATGTTTATATTAATATAAATATTAAGGTATTGGATAGAGATAAGAATATAAGTAAGTCGCCTTTATATATATACGTATATATAAATAGACTAAAGTTTTCTATGATTATTATATGATGTCAAACTGATGTAACGTGATTATAAATAATTCAAACTCAAACATGTGATGGGAAAATATTTTGTTTTTCAGTGCCGAAAAAAAACAATATTAAATTAAGGAGTTTGGCTTATCAAGAAAAACATTGCATTATTGGACATTTATATGCAGCTTTATTCATGTTTTTTTTTTTTTCAAGTTTCTTTTGTATTAGTCCAAGTCTCTTGCCATGAATTCAAAGTTTCATACCTTTGAAAGGGCTCTCCAAATTAAGGCAAGACTTCAAGCGTGTTAGATGGGTCCAACCAAAAAGTAGGAGAGAAATATATAATTACATTAATATTTATGAATTAAATTATCCAAATTAGATAAAATAATTTGGTTGTTTTTACTTTTTACAATGATGATCATGTTTGTCCTTGGATCCGATAGATAATTACAAATTACCTAGACTCTTTCAACTTAGTTGGCTTATTTAAAAATTAGTTATCAGATTTGAAAACCCAGAACCATGAACCAAAAACTTAGAAGCCAATTTTTTTTTATAATTTTATTTTAATTATTAAAACAAAGCAATCCTCCTCTTCATCCACGTAGCTTCCAATCCAGATTTTACTGTTTATGATTAAAAAAAATTACTGTTTTTTTTAAAATACCATTCAAAACTTCTTAAAACCAAGTAGCATATGGTTTTCTCCAACTAGATATATTTTATCTACAAAATTAAAAATAAATAAGTAAATAAATAAAATCACTGCTTCCTCTCCACTCAATCTTGACTGTAACTTCTCTAGAGCTGTACTTATCCTGAGCCACAGTAAAACAAAGCCAATAACAAGCTATAAAAGAACAACAGAGAAAACAGAGAAAGCGAAAGCAAAGCAAAAGATAGATACAAGAGCTTGCACACGAGAAAGCAAAGCAAAGCTAAAAACAAAGCTCTCCCACTCTTCTCGTGCTTCTCTCCTTTGACCCTTCTTCTTCTTCTTCTTCTCCATCATCATCATCATCTCTCTCTTTCTCTCTATCTCTCTATATATACACTCATTCATTCACTCTTTCATTCATTTATACATATACATTATCAATGGCTGTGCAACAACAACAAGTACATCAACAACATGTTGATCAGTTAGTATATCATCAGTTACTCAAGACCTCAACGTTCAGCTCGCCGGAGAGTGGCCTGAGTTACAATGCTTCAGCTCCTCGGAAACGTAGCCGTCCTATTACTCCCATCTCCCCTTCTTTACCGGAGCTTCCCACCACCTCCACCAGTGACCAAGATCTCTTCTCTCATCTCTACCAACACACTCTAGACGTTGACACTCTCATCCATTTCCAGGTATTTATATATTCACACAAACATATGCATCTATATGTATCATTAACATACATCTTGTTCTTGTTATTAATTTTGGGTACTTTAGAATGAAAGGTTGAGATTGTATGTAGAGGAGTTGCAAAGAAGGCATTATAGAGCAGTGTTAATAGCAGTGGAGCAGGAGGTGACAAGAAGATTAAAAGAAAAGGAAACAGAGCTTGAAGATGTGAAGAATAAGAACTTAGATCTTGAACAGAAGTTACGGCAACTCGCCGGTGAAAACCAGGTCTGGTTCAACGTGGCAAAGAACAACGAGGCTGTTGTTTCTGGTCTACGTTTGAGTTTAGAGCAAGCTCTTCTTCGTAACGCCGGCGCCGGAGCCGGAGGTCCGGCGGTTGAAGGGTTTGGAGAGGGTGGTGGTGTTGGGAATGATGATGATGATGATGATGATGATGATGCTCAGTCTTGCTGCGGTGGAGGTGGCGGCGCCGCCGCCGGAGGAAGGTGGCGAGGAGGGTGTAAGGCTTGTGGGAAGAGAGAAGCTTGCTTTGTGGTGTTACCCTGTAGGCATCTTTGCTTATGTGATTCCTGCGAATCAAAGGTGGACACGTGTCCCGTTTGCATGTCTAAGTTAAGTAGTTGCTTGCATGTGTTTTTGTCTTGATTTAAATTGTTAATCACTTTGGTTAGTGAATGCTTAATTAAATTTTAAACCTTTTTTTTTCTAAAAATTTGCGATGAATGATATAATTTTTTTTTCTCGTGGATTATTTAAATTTTAAAGTATGATTTTTTATTTTTATTTTTTTGGTTTGTTAGCAAGTTATTGATTCATTTAAAAATAAAGTATATAATAATACAACCAATATTGTTATATTAATCAAGTAATGATGTTTAATGGGTTGTTTTGATTAGTGAGTTATTATTAATTTTAAAAATTAGTTTTAAAATTTTATGATGAGTAATATTAAAATTTGAGATTACTTTGTTTGTTTGTTTGTGATGTTTCGAATTTTTATTTTTTTAAATGGATAAAATGAGATTACCAGTCAATATAGTTTATTTAAAAAATAAAATAAATTAATGCAAGCAACATTAATATCCAAATCAAATAATGTACACACATCATCACCAAATAATTAAGTGCAAAACAAAACCAACTTATAATTGACTTCTAAACTTTATATTAATATAATGATATTTAAGCTAATGCAACATATTAAAGAAATAAATTAAGATTCTCAAGATGATAGCACTGGCTTAAAATATAAATAAATAAAATATATTTCATAATTAATGACTCACATTCACTTGACCAAATATTTTATTAGGTTTGATTCAGCCAACTCAACCAAACTGAATATACTCCATTGAATATTTTTTTTTAATCGCATTAATTGAATGTTTGACTGAGTATAAAACTAAGTTTGACTGAATATAGTTACCGCATCACTTTCAATCCGTATTAATCCATTTGTATTGTATTAAATTCTGATATGTTTGTGTATAAATATATATTTGTTGATGAATTCTAATATATATATATAAACTGAAATTCAAGAAATATGAAGAACAAAGTAGTTGATTAATTAAGCATGGATATGAATAAGTAGAACTTTTAAACAAAATAATTAATAATTTCCCATCTCGAGGTAATTAGTTAACTGCGAGATGCCAAAATAATCTTTAATAGTAGTTCTATGAAATCATCAAATTTCTCCAGAGTTTTATCCAATGAAAATCCCACTATATATATACCTATGCGAATAATTAATTAATTAATTTTAGATTATTTCAACCTATTATCTATAACTTTAAAGGTGAAAAAAATATCTTTTTGAGAAAAATTTTAAAAAAAAATTCTATTGAAGGGTTATTATTATAGTTGGATAACAAAATATAGTTAAAAAATATTTAAAGAGTGAAAAAAATAAAAAAAGACGTTTTTATGATCTTAAAATAATATAAAATCATTAAAAAAAAACCAACAAATCTAACGAAGGTAAAAAAAACAAAAACAAAAAAATAAAACATTGTGTTTTAGATTTTTTAAAATATTATATCAATAGAGATTTAACATATTTTCTTTTTAAAAGTTTTTATGAAAATACCTTTAATTTCTATTTTTTTTAACAAAGTCATGGTTTATCCATTTTTATATAAAAAAATGCCCTTAAATTGTTATTGTCTCATGTTTAATCTATTTATCCTCCTCTTTCCTACTTTACTCCTTGTAGGATATCTAATTATCTTTATGGTTGGATTATATCTTAATCGTATTATTTATGTCTGATTATTTTTTTTTATCCAAGTCATTATCTTATATTTATATATTTAGTATATTTCAATTTATTACGTTTTATTTTTTTTAAAAAAAATCTCTTCATCATACTTTTTCAAACAATATCAATTTAAAATTTTTTTTTTTTTACAATTCCTACAAAACCACTCTGAACACGTTTTTTTTAGTTATTTTTTTTAAACATGAAAAAGAGTCAGATTTTTAATCTTTAAATGTCATACTGGATTATTACAGCAGTGAGAACTTTTCATTTACTCTAATAACCGAAAAAAAAAATCAAGTTTTATTGCAACACACAAAATAAAGAAAAGAAAAATAGTATCATGATTATGAGTGGAAAAAGTATATGAACACTAACTCCCTCCAAACTTTTGATGGGGCAAACATATTCAACTTTTTGTTGTTTAGTTAAAGGGAGCAGAGTGTGGTGGTGGATGTGAAGCTCATCCAATCCCCTTCAATCTTCTTATTCTCATTTGATAAATGTTCATCACCATCCATCACCACTAGCCCAATAAAAGAAAATGACTCCCATCCCTCCTCTTCCCATCAAAACTCCATCTTCCCATTTATGATAATATATATGCATTCATGTCATCACCATTATATACTGTTTGCTGTCTTTTATCTTCTTTTATTTATTTAACTTCAAGTGCTTTTTCATCAACACATGCACCATGACTGGTTTGCCATTTTTGTACTATGGTTTGCATGTGGTACTTGGCATTGATCACTTAACAGTGTCTGCTTTAAAAGAGGGATACATCATGCATGTGTTTCTTTTTCTTTCCATTTTTAACTAATACTGTTTCATTATTATTACTTTATACCAGAGATAAACAGTTCAGAAGTTGAAATTAGTATCTTGTAACTAAGAATTTGTATACATGTTTAGAAGCACTGTTAAAATGGTTTTTATCATCATGTAGGTCATTGATAAAATTGACTAATTTTCTATATACATCTCCTCTAAATTAACAATTAGTCTTTATGATTGATCACCTTAAATTCTACTCTTGGATCAAATCAAACTCATCTAAGAAGCTATCATGACATCACAAACATAAAATTGAAGGGAACTTTTAACTGGTTGATAGAGTTGACACTTATTATTAGCTTGATAAGATTCATGCACTTCTTGTAGGAGGGCAGTCAAAGAAGGCAACAATTAACAAGCATTTCGGTCACTATTAATACATGATGTCCACTTGTGAAAGATTGAATGGAAAAAAATTAGCACAACAACAACACATTATAAAAAGCAGACAGTTCCAAAGACTTCTTTTTTTAGTGTTTCCTAATCATGTCACTGTCATTCATATTTTTATTCATCACTGTGCTTGCTTTTTTCTCTCATGAATCTTGAAGACTTTGAAAATAAAATTAAAAGTTTTCCAAGTGCCTGGAAACATCCTCTAAATTTCTGTATGTGACTTTGTGACCTTGTTTAATGGGCACATGACTTTGAATGAGGACAGTGTCTGGTTTTGTTAAGGGGAAGTGAGTAGTGAATAGTGCATGTGAAATGGGGGACCTTGATGAGTTGCAAATGCTCTCTTCTTTCTCTTGTTTTGATAATAAAGATGAAGCATTGGTAGGTGCCTGTCAGTTGACTTGTCTTTGCCTTTCTTGTTAGGGTTTTCTTTTTACATAAATGCCCTTGTACAAATATTGTAAACTATGAAAATCGTGGTTTTGTAAAGGTTTTATTTTATTGCTTTACTTTGATGTACAAACTACCTAGAATTAAAACAAGTAAAACATCATTTTGAATAGTTTATGATGTTTTTTTTTTAAGTTCTAGCTTGAGATATTGAATTTTAGGTACTTAAAAAATTAGTGTTTTCTTTTACTTTATAAATGAAATGATTTATAATTAAAAAAAATTTAAACTAACTCCTAATACTAACTTTTGATGGTAAATTATAAGTAAGTATATCAATATATACGCAAGTAAAAATCTCTAATTTTGCGTGACTAAAAGATTTTATGAACCAATGATGATTGATCCATATTAATGGTAAAAACTTGAGCAGTTTTAAACGAGAGAGTTTGAGTTTGAGTTTTAGTTATTGTATATGTAAAAAATACTCAATACATTGTTTTGAACTAGTGTAAAACCCATTACCCTCATAAAACAGTGCCCTATACTTCAAAGGATAATATATATATAAAGATGTAACTTTAATTTCTACGTATATAAGAGAAAATGCTTGCATGATTTTAGGGACCATATATAATAGTGGCTCTATCTTTCTAGCTCACAGAGAAAGACTCCAAAAATAAATGCATGGTCTCCCTAGAATCTCACAGCCTTGGCTGGCCATGGAGGAATCATCCCTTTTTTTATTTAATTTCCTTTTCCCACTTTCCTTTCCCTTTCTTTGAGGTTTTACTTGTATTGGAATGTGGGATGTCCACATCCCCACCCAATTTCTAAGGCTGTGTCATGTGTGGTCCAAACAAGACATATATATATATATATATCAAAGGGTTTCCTTTTCATGACTTCTCTTCATGGCAGTCTGTGACCACCTTTTAATTTTGATGATGTTGATGCCTCCTACTCCTCTACCCATATCTTGACAAAACATGCATTGTTGAATTGTTCCTCTCCATCCCCATTTGCATCCAATTCAATGTGTGCAAGAAAGAGAAAAAGAAGCAAAAACAAAATAAAATACAAAATACAAAATTTATATCATTATTATTGGATGGAATTCTTGGTTTGTTATAATTACAAAAGGCTGTCATCCATCCGACAACATCTCACTCATCTTCTCATTGTCCACATTCAATTGATTCTTTTCTTTTTTTTTCTTTCTCTCAATGGTGGTGTTGTTGGGTGTTTATATATATATGCTTTAATGAGGCGTGATCTTTGGCCTAGAACTATGGAGTTTTGTGCCCATACCGGTGGCCATGGCATGTTCACAATAATTTTTTTTTTGAAGTCTAATTAATTAAGTGGTATCAAAGACCTCTCTTTTAGCTTCATTGACTAATGAGATTGAAAAATGGAGGAAAAAAACATGGAACAATCACAGAAACTCTTTTGCTTTCTTTCTCTTGGAATCCATTAACTGTGGATTTAAGATTGTTGATTTTTGACTTGGTCATGTTATTAATAATTATATGTATACAGTAAAGTAGAAAATTTTAGTAAGTTCAGACAAGAATGAACAAGGGTGAGATGCAATAACATGAAGTTCCGGTCTTGAGATTAACATTTTTAGAAAGGATGGGATTTAACTAGGTTTTGATTAAAACAATTTGCAAGAAAAAAAGCTTTTAAAACCTCTAGATATTTCACTAAAGTTGTATTTGAGAGACAAGAAAGAAGTTTGCAGTTACACTAAAGTAGAATATAATTTTGGTCAATGTATTATGTCCGTTTATTTTTTTATTTTGTATGTTTTAATTTTTTTTTAATGAGTGATTTATCTCTTGTTCATTAAAAAAAATTGTATTTGACATGTAAAATTAAAAAGCATAAATAAAAAACTAAACATTTGCATAGAAAATCCCAAGCAGCTATTTATAGATATCTAATTATATGTCTTGAGAATGTGAAAATTATGTGGCAGAATGTAAACAGTAGGATGCAAAGAACTAAACAATCATGTAAATACTCCAAACAGTCGGTTACAAAAATTTAAAATCAAATAGCATGAGAGTTTAAACTTTAAACTTTAAACACAAGGCCACATAATTCAAACATTGGGAAATAACAACTATACACTTTGATAGAAATAACAAGCAGTTTGCTATAATAATCTAAATAGTAAATAGTATGTTGGATAATATAAACATCAAGATGGTTCAATTGCCCAAGTTAAAGCTCAGCTAGACAGATGTGATGGTGATGAGCCTTGCAATCCAAAATCTGGATGAGGTGCACAAATTGAATGATTAATTTTTGGCAGCATAAACACCCTTAATTAAATGTGTTTGTCATATTCGTTAAAAAAAAAAAAAATCAACACGAAAAATTTAGGCAATTAGCTATGGGAATCTAGACAAATGAATTGAGCATATCTAAACTTTAGACTGTAAAATTTTAAAAATCAGGGAGTTAGTAACTAACACTAGAAAACAAAACATCAAGCAGTTGGCTAATTAATCAGAATAACATGATGGCTAGAACATAAAAACAATAGATTTAAAATTATATAAATAACAGGATGCAAAGAACTTAGTACCTGTATAATATATAACTCCAAGTACTTGGCTATAAAAATCTAAGCAAATGCCATGAGCTAGTTAGAGATTAGGTTGTAACATATAAACATTATAATATCAACTTCAAACACTTAACTATATCACTAACAATAATTGATTATATAAATCTAAACCTTATTTTAATTACAAATCTAAGTTTTAGGCAAAGAATCTAAACAACATGTTATATATTATAAATAACTAGTGACAAAATCACATGTATTTATGTAGGTTAACTGTACATATTTGATATTCACATTTATTATGGTGAGAATAAGTGAAGGGAGATAATAATGCACCATTGACTAAACATTTAAAAAAAAACTCTGAGAACTTAGACATACAATTGCTAAAACAACTTCTAAATAATATTATTCTTAATTAATTTTACAGCAATCTAATCATAATGAAGACACATCCTCAATTGGCTTGTTGCCTCTCCCTCAAAACCATTTCCTAGGCCAATTTACGCTTTATAAAAACTCAAAAAACATGACAAGATGGGTAAAAGGATTATAGATGTATTTAAGAAAAAAAATATCTTCAGGTCCCTTCAACGTGAGAGGGACAAGAAGATCACTTTGCAACTATTCATGAACATATGTATCATTTAGAAAGCAATGTGAAAATGAAATCATATAAAGGTAAAAACAACTTTTGTGAGTGTTTTATTCAGTCCATGGGTCACATACAACAAACTGTCAAAAGATGCAATAAAAGGCTCACATCCATTGAATAGATTGCAAATATTATTTTTTCTCTCATGGGATTCATTTCCATTTCTCATCATTAACTTGCTGAGCTAAAACTCTGGCCACTGTCCAACAACACTACAACAGTACATCCTTATCATAAATTTATGATAATAATAATAATAATAATCATCATCATCTCTCCAACTAGAAATCAATCAAATCAAATCTTCACCTAAGTTGAACTTGTTCTTTTGTACCAAAAAGCTTCCAAAAGATGCTCACTATTCTAGTCACATGATCAGATTTAAAGAGGTTTGTTGACAAGCCATAAAGAGACGCGGTGCACTCCATTCACTGGGAAAAAAGGAAAGCAGGAGGGGCATCTACAAATGGTGCATCAAATAAGGCGGAGTCATGAGCTCAAGGACCACATTGGTTAGCTACAAAGAAAGAGCTGGCCATCCCATCCTCCAGAGTGGACATGCAAAGAGCCAGTGGTATATATACATACATGGTCCATGGCTCTGAATTGAATGAATGATGAACTTGCTGTTTTTAAGTAAAATGGTCATCAGTGCATTGTCTTGGTCCATCTCTGGCCAATGAAAATGAACTTCAAATGTTTCTGTGTTACTGTCTGTTTTTTATATTTAATTTCTAGCTAGGAATGCGACAAGTGGAGTTAGTCAGAGAGAATGCATATGAGCTGGGAATCTATCATATGTGAATCCTCATCCGGCGATACAGGGTTTGGGCTTATAACTCAAACATATACTAGAGATTAGTTATCACCACTATTATTATAAAACTTGAAATTAGAACACTTGAATTAATCCCCCACACTTACCTATTTATGGTACAGCCAATGCTGCTGAGCAATTTACCTATGACATGTTAAGATCTCTTGAGCAGCTCAAATCCAACATCATTTTGCCTGAGCATCGAGTATGTGGCAATTAAAATAATAATTTTTAAATCAGAAATTTATGGGATAAATTTTAAAGTAGAAAATAAATTTAAAGTATCAAAATAATATAGTCTGTATAAGTTGTTTCGAAATCTATCAGCGACCGATTATATATTTTTTGTCATCTTAAATAAATCATGAGTTTTAAAAATTTAATATATTAAAAAGTATGTCTGTTTCCATTAAAAATAATAACATACTTACTGAAAGAAAATATAAATATCCTCGAAATTCCTGGTTTTATCCACCCAACTAAACATGTCTCAGTTGTTACAATCCTTAGCAAGACTGGATTGATTCTCCACAGGACTCTGAGGTTCATGGTGTCTGATGGCTGTTTTTTTGGAGTTCAACGGTCTCACGTGGGGTTACAAGAATGACTACCAATCTCATGATCCTATTTTCAGATTGTAGAGTCTAAACTTCTGAATTATTTATCTATTAGAACTGTGAAACTTGAAAGTTTGTATAGTGTTACTTTTTAATTATTATGTTGTATTTTACTTGAATTAACATTTCAAAAAATATTAGATTTTTATGAGTTAGATTTTATTTAGTGTATTAAATTAATATTTATAAATTATAAGAAAAGAATATTTGTTTATGTATAGTTAGTTTTTTAATGCTTGACCATTGATCTATAATCAAAAAATCTTCCCGGATCACACGTTTGAAAACATTATATATCATCATTAAATAAGTGAGTAGTAGTATAATTATAATTTTTATTAAAAAGTAATATAATGCTCCTATTATTTATGGTGAAAATTTAAAATATGTTTAAGGTGATTTGTCCATATTGTAAAAACATAAATAAATAAAAAAATCTCGATATCCTAGAAAAAAAAGGTTTTTTTTGTCGTATGTGATAACTCTTAGCATAGTTGGTGTGTAAAGGATACAACATGAACCGTATGGATTCACTTCTGCAAATACAAGTTTTATATCCTTTTCAAGGCTTGGAATAAACCACCTAGTTTTTAGTTTCTAGATATATATAAAAAAAATATTAGAATTTTTTTTATATATATCTAGAAGAAAAAAAAGCAACGTTTGGATTTTTTTTTTTAATATTAATTTATAAATAAAGCTGTGGTTGCAGCATCTTTCATTGATCAATGAGTAACAAAACACTAGCATCTGAGCTTATCTTAAAAGAACATGCTTTAGAAGCCCTTGGGCGTTGTTCTCTCTCGTCCATGCTTTTGTTCTCTTTTCCTTCACTGTTGTGTTCTCTCTTGTCCATGCTTTTGTTCTCTTTTTCTTCACTGTTGTATAGACTTGCTACACTATTAATTGCACGTTCTTAGTAAAAGCAGCTCTCAGTCTAATCCGTGGCACCATGCATGACATGTTAGAGGAAGCTATTCAGTGCGTTTTGTCCATATATGGTTTGGCCTGAGATTTTAAATATAGGAATGTCCTGGAGTGGTTAGCTATTAGATTTGCATTTCATATTCATTATCCATTAATGCACAATACATTAAAGTAGTTAATCGCATCATATAGTGTTTAACAATGATTGATAATATAATAGTATAATAATTAACAGTAAATACTGCACATCATCACTATAAATAAATACTATAATGATCTAATTTTTTAGTCATTATCTATTTATGCACAATACATATAAAGTAGTTAATCGTATCATATAGTGTTTAATAATGATTGATAATATAATAATACAATAGTTAACAATAAACACTGCACATCATCTCTGTAAATAGTATGATGATCTAATAACTTCCATCGACCATCCATAGATTTTGAATAACCAAATACATACATACCAGAAAACATATACTAATATATATATATATATATAACATGGGTTCAAAATTTAACGTGAGCTTAGACTTTTTTTTAAAAAAATTATGTTAATTAAGGTTAAACTTAAAAGGGCCCATAGGTTGATTTTTTTAAAATATTATTTTATTGATCAATTGGGCGAGCTTAGACTTTTAACATCATCAAGAAAAAAATACTATTGCCTAATTGCAATTCTTGCTAAATAATTTGAGGAAAGCTCTATCTTTTAAGAAAATTTTCTATTAAAAACAGCGTTTAAACTAAAATTGATTATTAATCCCTGGAATGATTTTAATATATTTAGATGTGAACTTAAATATATCTATATGAATATATATTTGATAAAATGGACAAATCATATGGAGCATGGACAAATATGGATGAAGTTTATTCTCTCAGTACATGTAGGCGTGAGCTAATATTTGAACACATCTTCTCAGTGAGACACAAATAGCTTACTCAGAGGATTTGACACTAATAGATTAAGAGGTTGTTAATCTTGACTTGAATATGTAGAACTTATTTAAATTTTGATAAGAGCATAAAGGTTATGATTCTTTTGTATTCATTGCTTGATAGTATAATAATATAATTCTGTCTATATATACTAATGCCTGCTGGAGAGAACTATTGCGTGGAACATCTGGCTTGTCATAAATGATCGAATTTTCAATGATAAAGTTGTGCATGCTTCTACCATTATTTTGAAATGTAATCGCCTGATTATTTCATGGTATTCAGTAGAAATAGAGATAGGTAGAGAGCAGTTTGAAGACTCCATCTCCACTCTCAGATGCAGTATGGAGTTTTTGGACTAACGATCAGTGCAAGCCAGTGGAGATATGATGGCCGAGGAAGCGAGGGACCAGTTCATTGGCTAGAGTCATATTGAGAATGTGTTGGGTTGGGTTCTAGTCCAGTTTGTGTTGTTGTTTTCTTTTTGGGTTGGCTCATATTTTGTAGTATATTCGGTGGCCTTTGGTTTGTACTACATCTAGTGGTTGGTTATAGTTTTTTTTTCTTCTAGTAATCGAAGTGGCTTATTTATTTTTATTTTTTTAAAAAAACTATGGTGTACCTTTAAAGCATGACTGATAATTCAATGAGTAGAACTTTTTACTTGAAAAGGGCATGGACAAAAAAGTAGGGAAGGCGCCCAATGAAAAGAATTTTGCATTGGAGTGTAAGTTGAGATCAAAATTTTCAAATTGATTTGTTAATATTTTTTTTTAACAAATGCAACAAATGCATGCTAATCACCGACATGCGTGTGAACAAAAAATTGATTTGTCAACTTGTAAATCAAAAGACCTGTAAAGATAAATTATCATTGGGAAAAAAAGGTGATAGTAATAATGGTATTAATGTTGTCACTATAAATGAGGCAAGTGCGTTCCAATTATCTCAAAGCCTTATCATCTCTCTAGTGTCAAATATGTACATCTATATCACTTTTGCAGCATAAGAAAAATGATAACTTTTACCTTACCTAGTTAAAAAGTTTAAGAGATCAACTAAAAAACATTAAAGGTCCACAACATTAGTTGGAAAAGGTGATTTATCTATTTTATAAAAATTGTACATCTATGCATTACCAATCAATAGAGAACGAACTTGATTAAACCATTAGTCATAACTTTAATATATATAATAGTTTTAATTTTTTTAGTTGAATTTTAAAAAAACTTTAAAAATTACAATATAGGTCTGTGATACTTTTATATTATGAGAATGAATATATATATATATATAATTTTTTTATAATATGGAGAAACTATTCATCTCAATCAATATTATGAAAGAAAAATGATCTTCTAATCTCTCATAGTAAAATAAAACTCTTATCATGCTTTTTTATATTAAATTTCTGTTATAAAAAATTAATTTTTACTAGAATGAAAATTTTTTTAAATAATCAATTGATCTATTAAATAAGTTTTTTTCAAACTAATATTTTTTTATAATATTGTCAAAATGTCCATAGGGCCATTTTTTTAAGTCAAAATGACCCTAAGGCCATCACATCAATGGCCCAGTTAGCACCCATGTGCTAACTGAGCATTTTTTTTAAATTATTTTTATAATTTTACCCCTCATCTTTTTTATAATTATGTTAATAACTTATTTCTAGCTTTTTTTAACCCAAATTTTTTTTAAAAAAAATTTGTTATTAAAAATGAAAAAAATATTTGAAATTAGAAATATTATTATTAACATGAGATTTATTAAAGAAAAATTATTTTAAATTATTTTATTAATATTTTGATTATTATTAGAGTGGCAATTAATGGAATATTAATTATTTAATTTTTTTATTATTAATAATATATTATTATTATTATGATGGGACCACTTTGCACTACAGGAAACTCCTTTTGGGTTAAAGTTTCATCAAGTCCAGTAAAATTGGTGGGCGGGGGACTGTGCCGCAATCGTTAGCGCGACTCCGTCGCTTGGGCTCAAGGTGGTTCACCGATAGCCACCCAGACATGCTATGTTCCAAACGATGGGGATTGCTGCATGTGGCCCCAGTGCACCCAACCGAGTGGGACACCGGCTCGTTCCTGCCGATTAGCGCATTTTTATAAAAGTCATGTTCCCGACGTGATTTTATCAATAAAATAATTTAAAATAATTTCTATAATAATAATATTTTACTAATAATAATAAAAATAATTTTAAATAATTAATTTTACGTTAATTGTCACTCTAATAATAATCAAAAATATTAATAAAAATTTTAAAATAATTTCTCTTTTAATAAATCTCATGTCAATAATAATATTTTTAATTTCAAATAATATTTTTTATTTTAATAATAAATTTTTTTAAAAAAAAATTTGGGTTAAAAACCACAAATAAACTATTTTGTATAATTATAAAAAAATAAAGGGTTAGAATATAAAAATCAGATTTTTTTTTTTTTTAAAAAAAAATCCAATGCAAATGGGTGCTAGCTCGATATTGATGTGATGGTTTTAGGGCCATTTAGACAGTATTATAAAAAAAAATTAGTTTTGGAAAAAGTCTAAAAAAAATAATTTGTAATTAACCATATTTAAGCTATTGCCACATGAAGCACATATTTAAAATATTTTAATTCAATGCTATGAAACTAAACTTTCAACATATATAGGGATGTTTAAGTAAAAGTCACTTATAGGTCTTTTAGGTTCAGAAGACTCCAAAAACTTTTATATATATATATATATATTTTATGACCTTTTCATGGCAGCCTGTGACCATTTAATTTTGATGATATTAATGTCTCCTCCATTACTCATAACTTGACAAAACATGAGTTGTTGTATTGTTCCTCTACATCCCCAACTCCATCCATTTCAAAGTGGGGGCAAGAAAATGAAAAAGAAAGAAAGAGAAATCTGTTATAAACAAATATTTTTTAATGGATGCATACTGTAATAATATCACTGTAGCAGACGGTGTACCGTAGTATCATCTAGAAAACACTGTAGTAGCTTGTAACCCTATAAATACCCCCTCATTTGTATAATTTGTGATATAGAAAAGAGAATAGAAAGAAAAGAGAGAAATAAAAGAAGAAAGAAGAAGAAGTTAATTCTTCAGGGTTTTTGGGTTTTGGTAAATATCCTGGCTCTTTATTCTTCTTACTATCTTTACATTTATAACATATATTCTTAACAAAATCAACATTATTATTGGATAGAATTCTTGGTTTCTTACTTATAATTCAAAGGCATCATGCATCCAACAACTCCTCGCTCGCCTTGTCATTGTCAAGTTCAATTGATTCTTTTATTTATTTATTTATATTTATTTATTTATTTATTTTCCAAAGAGTGGTTTTAAATTTTGTGTTTAATTTTTTCAAAATTTTTTTGTTTAAATAAAGTGTGATCTTAAGCCTAGAACTAAGGAGTTTTGTGCCCATATAGGTGGTAATGGCATGTTCACAACAATTTTTTTAAGAGGTATGAAAGGCCTCTTTAGCTTCAGTGACTAATGAGTAATGAGAACTTTTATTTTTAATAAAGTGAAATAAATCACTGTGAATTAAATGATATGGCACAAATGTACATTTATCAATCAGTCAGATGTTTGAGGTGTGCATATATACACAAACATAGAGTTAAATATTTTACATACACTATATGTTTTTTATACAGGTTTCAAAGAGATTGATTTTGGGGTTTTTTTCACACTATTAGAGACTCTTGTCGTTTGACTTAAAATTTTTTTGACAATGCTTAATAAGATATAAGATGGATGGAAAACAAAAACAAAAAAAAAGGAAAGATCATTCACGTGAGCTCCTTTGTTTTGCTTTATTTTCTTGGAATATATTCCCATTGATTTAAGTTTGTCCAATTTTACTTAATTGCACACATACATACACACACACACACATATATATATATATATATTAAAGTAGAAAATTCTACTAGAAAGTCATATATGCAGCCATACGAAATTTATTTTTTCATTAAATAAATAATTTGTTAGCAGTCCGTTCAGGAAAACCAAATGTTTTTGTATTCTCTCAAACTTTGTATTTCGTTCCCATTCATTCATTACTGACTGAAAAAATGCACATAAAATCCCTCCATGGAGATACAACATGTTTAGGTTTTAATAAAAAAAATAAAGAATGAAAGAAATGATGGGTATATGTTGTTGTTGTTGTTATTTTATTTTTTTGATAAAAAATAAATAAATTACTACTTTATTGAAGAAAACTAAAACAAAGCAAGAGGTGTTTTTTTTTTTAACAATACATAACATCTATGAGAGTAAGATGTCTTGGAAAAAGTTAACTTATTGACCATTTTTTCTATATACAAAATGTAAAATGGTAAATAATTTACTGTTTTTACATGTTTTTCAATATTTTAAAATCTTTTTCAATGCTTAAAACACTCATACCATGTATTAGATTTTGACAAGTGTTAGTGATTGTTTTAAATATTTTCAATGTTGTAACATTAAATATGTACGAATACTGTAGGGGTTTTGCTAAGTTTTACAACATTGTTTTAAATGTTACATGTTTAGAATTTAATAAATAATTAACATGTTTCAATGTTATAAAATTGTAAAACATTTAAAAACCATCACCTTTACGCATTGGAAGCAATTGAAAAAAGGGTAATGTGTTCAATGCCATGTAATTATAATATTAAAAATAATAAACAATTTGTAGTATTATGAAAAATGGCAAATAATTGACTGTATAAATAGAAAATGGTAAAAAAATTTACCTTATAATATTTATACGGTAAATTATTTACCATTATAGCATTAAAATCATATTTCAAATATAATTTTTTGGGAAGAGGCGGGGCGAACCCACTGAGGCACTATGGGGACGTCAGACAAACCTCGCTGGAACAAGTGGGGACGGCGCACTACGTGGATCTTTGGACCATCCCAGTATACTAACCACTATTCAAAACTCCCAGAAATGTGCCTTCAACCGAAAATCAAATTATCACCATTCGGTGAGAGCTCTATCGGTGATCCATGTACCAATTGACCGAAGGTCGTTGGCATATTTTGAATATTATTATGACATTGTAAATAGTTAAAAGCAATTACTGTATGGTCGGTCTGAATATAACATTGAAAATAGTAATGTTTTCAGTGTTAGCCGCATATTTCTGGTTTATTTTTATAAATAACTTTAAAAGTAATATTTTTTTTTAAGAACAGGCCTATATATTATAAATATATAAGCATAAGAAAGGAAAAAAAAAGAGCCTTCTGTGAGTGCTTCTTTTTAGTTCATAGCCACATACAACAGAATGTCAAAAGAGGCAATAAAATGCTCTCATCCATTGAATAGGTTGTAGGTCCTTTTTCTCTCTTGAGATCCATTTCCATTTCTCATCATTAACTTTCTCAGCTAAAAAAAAAACACTCTGGCCACTATCCAACAACAGTACACCCTTATGATAAAATTCATAATAATAAAAATAATTTCCCCACTAGAAATCAACCTAGCTTTACCTAAGTTGAAATTGCTCTTCATCTTTTGTACCAAAATACTTCCAAAAGATGCAACCAATTAAACCACTCAGAGAGATATACCACTCACATGAGGATTAAAGAGGTTTGTTGACAAGCCATAAAGAGAGACACAGTGTACTCCATTCATTGGACCAAGGAAAGCATGATGACATGTACAAATGTGTCATGATCTTAAAGGACCACATTTGTTAGCTAGAAAGAATTAAGTTGGCCATCCATCCATGTGAAATATGTATATGGTCCATGGGTCTGAATTGATTGAATGATGGACTTGTGATTTATAAGCAAAAATGGGTCATCAGTGCATTTGTTTTGGTGCATGCCTGGACAATGAAACATGCACTTCAAGTGTGTTTCTTTGTGTTTAGGTCTCTAAGCCAATCAAATCATATTTCATATAAAATATAATGTCCACCAAATTGAGTAAAGGCCCACATTGTGCAACTCCATTGGAATGGTTGCTGTTCTTATGTTGAACTTTGAAGGACCGCTACTCCATGTGTCATGTCACTCATGTCAATTGGGATCAGTATATCTGAAGTTGATGGATACCAAAAAAATTGATGGTAGATTTGTTATACTTGTTTTCTAATTTTTTAATTAAATATGTATATATATAGGTATTTTTTTTTTGGGAGGAAAAATCTTAAATATTTCTAACATTTAAGACCTTCAGCATATTAGGAGGGGCTCAAATCCCCTTCTTACTTCTATTACATAAGGATTCATTCTTGACTATTTGGTGAGCTGCTTTGTTTGTTGTTCTTTGAATAAAACTTAGCTGAGTATTCATAAATGATCGAAGAAGTGTAAAGCAATTTTGCTCTATAATAGCTTTCAGTGAACCTTGAGGACTTAATGTCTAATATTATCTCCTGTAAATCTGTCTCAACATCAATATTGTCCAATCCATTTAAATAAAAAATAAAAAAATTAAAAACACATGTTAAGTTGAGTGTTAGTTATTTATTTAAATTTAATCGCTTAACTATTATGAAAGTGGCAAATGTCTTAACAATGAATTGAGTGCTTGTTTTAGAAAATGACTTTTATAAAAATATATTTTTCCCCCTAATTTTTCAAGAGTACAAGAGATATATTTTGATAAAATGTCTTCAATTTCATCAATTGCTCTGTAATTTAATGTTTTATGGCAAATGATTAATTTGCTATATTGAATATCTTTTATCTATGTGTCATAAAGCACAAAGCAAATTGATTTTTTTTACTTTTATAAATTTTATCATGACATATATTTACATTGTAGGACAACTGCGATTACAAAAGCATATCTAATAACTAAAATATTTAGATATTATTCTTACATATAATTAAATCCATATTTAAAAAAATTCTATGCATTATATATAAAATACACAATAATTATATAAAAATGATATTTATATATATCATCCCTTGTGCAACTTCCATGGATAGATACAAATATCATATTTTATTTCTTAAAAATGATTTAAATATTTTAAAATAAAAATATTAAATCATTTAATTATCATAGTAATGCATACTAGTATCACAAATCTGTGTTTATTTTTAAAATTTGTTTTCTAAAACAATTTAACCAACATATTTGGTAAAAACAGAAAAAAAAAACAAAAAATAAAAAATAAAAATAATTACTTAACCAATAATTATAAGTGGGCCGGGTCAAACACAATGGACCCGTCAAGCTCACAAAAGTCCAAATAGTTGGACAAATTCCAACTTATAAGATTTAAATTTCTGAATTTAACCTTTATACATCTAAACTCACTTCATTGGCATCATTGCAAACAAAACCAGAAAAATATTACTTCTGAACCATCACTTCAGCCCACTTTCATGGCAACAAATTGCCATGAATGATGAACAACAAACATGCTCAAAATTATTCATTATGTTCTTATGACTCACAATGAACTCCACAACAATTTCCGAAGATAACATTGTAATCCTAAATTTATTACAAAATTTGAATAAGTATCTGTATTTGAAGAACTTCAAAGAGTCAACAGTGAATGTGACTGATATTATTAATGTTTGGGCTAAGTAAAGAAACTTCAGTGCACATTGAAGACAAGATTACTGAAAAGACACTATGCAAAAAATTCTAGATAAAGATTATATTGGCAACACTTTCTATAGTTTCTAGCCAAAACAATAAATAAGTAGTACATGGATTTCAGCACACATGAATGCATGCCACTGAGAAGTGGTTATGCAGGTTCATCTCTGATTAAGATATCTTGCAGACTTCGAAAAAATGTAGACTACATATAACTTAACTGATCACCTTTGAGACGACTCCGGCACCAACAGTCCTGCCACCTTCCCGTAGAGCAAATCTTTGCCCTGACAAGGAAATAGAGAATGCGTGTATCAGAGCATAACCGTATTGTATTGCTTTAATGAAATATGCAGCATGGGGCTCCAATATGATTTTTGTACAAAACATGTCCGTAAAACAATTGCATGCAACATAATCAAGAAATTATTTACCTCAAGGTAGCCAACTCATAAACTAAAGAATATGGATAAAAATAAATAAATAAAAGAAAAAAATTAGCCTTAGTAAATAAAAGATATGAATAAACTAAAGAATATGGATAGCACAATGGTGTCAAAAGTGAAATCAAATCTGATCACTAAATGTGCTATCAAAGGAAATAGATTCAGGCAATCTTATATAGCTCTAATTATCTAAATGAGCTAAACATGACCTCAAATAAGAGCTTATCAACAATATCAGACAAAATTTCCTCATTTAAAGGTCTAATTTACCCTTTTTGATCTGTAAATTGCTCATATCAGAGATAAATCAGAATTTCAGTAAGTTATAGGCATAAGCTCAGCAATATTTTGTATGTCTCTCAAATCTCAACCTTGAGAATATTTGATGCTACTGGTTGCATGTTACTGAGAAGGAACTTGCAACCATCTTAGTTTACAGCCAAAACTGCAATATAGCCAAATGACCAATAACATGTATGAGAGCCAAAAGAAATCAAAGAATAACATGACCCAAAGGCAAAAAGTTGGATAGGTCTTTAGGGCAGGTGTTACAGCAATAGGACATTCAGTCTGCATCAGCCACTCTTTACCCTATCAACTAAAAAAAACAAAATTCACAGCCGAAAGGGAACATGATAATCGATATGTAAGATTGGACACCTCCATGCAACTACTGTTTCTACTACATCCAACATGACACTTCAATTATTAGAAAATAATGTAATAAACTAATGAAGTACCTGCTTCAAGTGGGACTGCAGATATCAGTTCAAACATTGCAGTGACATTATCACCTGGCATCACCATCTTCACGTTTTCAGGCAATTCCACCTTGCCAGTAATATCTGCAGTCCGCATGTAGAATTGGGGCCGGTAATTGGAGAAGAAAGCAGTGTGACGACCACCTTCATCCTTTGTGAGCACGTATATCTCTGCCTCAAATTTCTTATAAGTTTTCAGAGAACCAGGTTTGCAGACTACCTGCAATAATCAACATAACCAAAGGCACATCAACAAAAGCCACAAACAACCACCATGAGCATCAAAACAGCATTGCTGCATGGCAAAATGCTTGCATCACTAGAAGAGATGATGAACACCACAAAATGAACCACAACTATAGATATGAAAACGGTGAGGCAAAACCCTCACCAGCATAAGAAATATATATGGAACAAAAACATTAAGATATCTTTTCAAAGGAATAAAAAATCACATTCAGAGTATGCCATGGAATGAGCAACGTGATCAGATTCATATTGCTCTTATTTGTGACCTACAGATATTTAAGAAAAGAAACTTGCTTGCACAAATTAATGATTCCAAAGGCAGAAAGTCAAGTCACACTTTAGAAGGTCCACAAGTAGTTTTAATACACTGTAGAATATATAAATGAAGATTCTTCTGCTTTACTTACTTGCCCTCGTTGCACATCTCCACGTTTTAAGCCACGCAAAAGAAGGCCTACATTGTCACCAGCCTACATGAACAAAGACATCAGCTACTAAATGACGTTTTGATATCTAAACAGGAAAAGCTCAAATGCATTCTAAATTAATTATACCTCTCCATGATCCAATATTTTTTTAAACATCTCTACTCCAGTAACAGTGGTCTTTAAAGGACCTCCCTGCAGGAGAAACAGAGACATGAGAATACCTGAAAAATGTTTTGCAACAGTTGTCATTTAGCAAAGCTGCAAAACAACAATGCTAAACAAAATTCTAATATACGGCAATATTGACATTATGAGTTCTTTTCCTTCCAAAAACCATGTGGTGAAATGCCAACATAGACACATGCAACAACTGCTAGAAAAATAGCAAGTTGCATCAACAGCTGTTTCTGTGGATTGTTAAAACTTTAGATTTTGGAACTCACCTGCATTAAGCCTAAAATTTCAACATCCTCTCCAGTTTTAATAGTTCCTTGCTCAACGCGGCCAGTAACAACAGTTCCACGTCCCTGCACATGCAGAAGCCTGCAAAATTAGCATACTTCAAATTACAAGTAACTGATCTCCTGTCAGGTAGCTAAAAACAGAGCCGAAAGCAAATTAGGTCCCAGAAAATATTTGAAAAATGGCAACGAAATTCAATTTCAGGATGTTGAAACACCACTTCTACAAAACTAATATTATAAAACACTATGGGACTAGCATCAGCTCCTATGAGGTAGAACTTACTTGGAATGAACTAATACAAAACTAATTATGGATGCAAAATCTTCAACAATGTTTCGAAGAATTAAAAACATCATAGTTCAGATTCTGAAAAAAACATCACAATAATTGTTGGATGTTCATTGATGGTGGGGAATAACACATGCTTTCTACATTCAAAACAATCCTTTTGCCTTCCTAGAGTAGGATTTCCTGACCTTAAACACTTCAGAAATCCACTACAAGTTCAAAAGGGTAGCATCAAGATAAGAACAATGAAGGAATTACAGAAAGCATAACATCATTTAGCACAGTTGCATTTTAATTCAACCTTTAGATCAGATATGAAGGGGAACTATCATCCTTACAAATCTGTCTGACAAAATCTTGTTTAACAAACAGGTAAAAGGAAGCACAATCACCTGAATTGAAAATACATCCTCGATTGGCATGAGGAAGGGTTTGTCAAGCTGGCGTATGGGATCTGGTATGTACTCATCAACAGCATTCATTAATTTCAGAATTGCCTTCTTCCCTATTTCTTCATTAGTCCCTTGCAAAGCTGACAAAGCTGAACCACGAATGATTGGGATTTCATCCCCAGGGAATTTGTAGAAGCTTAGAAGCTCTGTAAACAGGAAACAGGAACATATCATGTTCCATAATAACAGAGGAGGTCATGAATAATTCAATGAATGTATGAGAATTCGTCAATTTGAAACTCAAGGAGCACAAACCACGCAGTTCCATCTCAACAAGTTCCAGCAACTCTGGATCATCAACAGCATCAACCTTATTTAGAAAGCATACAAGTGAGGGCACACCAACCTGTAGAGCAGAAAAGCAGAGATGAAGATTTACACTCACCCCCATTCTAAAGATTAGATAGATTGATTATAGATGGTATTTACAACATCACAAAAAGCAACCAAGAAAACTGTGGATCGTTACTCACTTGACGGGCAAGCAGAATATGTTCTTTAGTTTGTGGCATTGGTCCATCTGGAGCAGATACAACAAGAATGCCACCATCCATTTGAGCTGCTCCAGTAATCATATTCTGTTATTGAACCAAAAAATACATAGATGTTTAAGGAATACAGTTGAATGGAGAGCATTCATACATGAAACGTTCACGTAGACACAGGTAAATCAAGAAACATTTCATACAAAAGTCAGATTAAAGAATTCCACTTCCTGGAAATTCTTCATGCTTTGAAGAGAATCAGAAAACAAAAGGGGCTTCTACCACTGGGGCAAGAAGTAATTTATTTGCTGATATAGTCATATAGTCATATAAACAAAATGTTGTCAGCAGCCCATGAACTCCAGTTTAAATGTATAGCAATCAATCTCCAATGATACGCTACACCTAAATTCATAATTATATACACACACACACACATATATACATATAAAGGATTTGAGAATAATAAGCAACTGAAGAATATACCTTGCAGCAATATACAAATTGATTATATTGTTCATTAACAGATACCAACTGGCCAAGCTTATTGGCTGACTAATAGAAATAAGCTAAATTCCCTTATTTTCCAGTTTAACCATATACTAGCTCTAACCTTCAGTGCATCACCTGTTCAACCATATAATAGATCTAACATTTAACACATCACGTTCCATAAGTTTCACCTGTCTAATGTTCAAAGAGGCGCATTGGCACTGCCATGGCCTGCTTGAAGCAAGTTACAGTTACTCGCATTTTTCACTGAGAAGGAATAAACTAGACTGTATGAAGCTTATAGTCTTGCATAGTCTCCACTTCTAAATGATGATTTCCATATTTCAAGACAACACAGTGATTCACAAATTAGAGAGACACAATATGCATTATAGTACTATGCAAGAAAAATTCTTGTTCTCATTTGTATATGTTACCCAGGAATTCTAACATTCACAAGAAATATATAGAAATAAAAAGAAAGAAACAAAAAAAGACAGACAGTTAGACTTACAATCAAGTAGGGTAACTAGAGTAAAAAACCTTTAGTTTTCCAGCTTCTGCAATCTATTAACTGCAACCACTCTATAATAACACCTCTAGTATTTGTATGATCTCTTCCGAGTTGAGCTGAAAGGCTCCTTTTTTTTGTATTCTTTCAGGTGGTGTTTGTTTCAAGGGATTTGGAGTTACATGTTAACTCCAAATCCCTTATCTTTTTAAACTTGGTGTTTGTTTTGAGGTATTTCATTTTCCATGTGCTTATGAAATCCCATCATTGAGGGATTTTGTCAAATCCCGGGAGTTCAAAACCAATGTATATATATTCATACATGCATACACATACACATACGCATACATTTATACACATATGTTTTCCAATTCCAGATTTACAAATCTCTCCAAACAAACATAATATTTTATAATACAGTAATTCCAGTTACATCCACTGCATTTAGAATTACATCTAACCAAACGCTACTTTATAGACTTTTGTAGCTGATATTACTGTAGCGATGTATTATATTTTAAATATAAGACATTTCTTTAAGAGAAATTTAAAAATAATATATTGTATTAACTTGATATTAATCTATCATCGTGATCTCTTAAGGCTTAAATTTCACAACCAGCCTTACTGGGGTTTGAGAACCCTGCCATACACGTTTGTCATTTTACATACGGATACACATTATCATTTAGAACCCAGAAACACCACCTTCCGATGTTATCCCTCATCCCTTTTTCCATAATCACCACTTTAAAACTCTTTGTAGTACCTATATTCCATGTACACTATAAATAATTTTCGCTTGGTTGATTGCATAATCTCAAAGTTAAGAAATCGGTGTAGCACAAACTACAGATACCGTGATCACACATAACAAAGAAAAATTGCTGAATTTACCTTAACATAATCTGCATGACCCAGGGCAGTCCACATGAGCATAATGCCGCTTAGCAGTCTCATACTCCACATGGGCCTGCAAAATCAGAGATAACGACCATTTTATTTCTGCAACAAATACATTCTTGACTCTCTAAGTCATTGAAAAGAAAAGACACATCCATACCGTTGCAATTGTAATTCCCCTGGCTTTTTCCTCTGGAGCCTTTGTCGATCTCATCAAAGGCAACTGCCTTTTGCTTTTCCCTCTTCAGCCAACACCTGTCAAGAGAACCACTGAAAATATCTAAACTAAAGCCTTGCAAGATAAACACCACTCATTAATTAATACTATACTTTCAAATTTTGAAAACATTGATTAGTTGGAGTGTTAGAGAAGATCATCCAGCGGCTCCACCTTAGTTATAGCTGCTGTTAGAGTAGTTTTCCCATGGTCAACATGCCCAATGGTTCCAACATTCACATGAGGCTTCCTGAGGTAACAAATTTGACACAATAAGTCGCAGGGTTTAGTGTTTAGGCATGGATTGAGTAGTATATGCAATAGATGGCAAACTTTACTAAGTAAAACAGCGATCAAACTCAGTGATCACTATGCCAAAAAAAAATCCCACAAGATATTATTGCAACTTTAAATAAAGAGTACAGTTCCATCAGTAACCATAACATATCTAAAGAATTAAAAAACGCATCTTGCTATCACATGCACTGATATTCACATCAAAATAAGAAACCACGCGGCATCTACAGCTAAATCGAATCATATACACAAAGAAACACAATGAAAGCTGAGCATGGATTAAAATCGAATGAAAGAAAAAAAAAAGATCACAAAGGAATAAAAGAACATAGATTCGAACTATGGAAAAGAGAACGTACGTGCGGGTGAAGGTGGCCATGAATCTCCTCCACAAGTGCGGGGATTCCAGAGCCGTCCCTCCATTCACGCCGGACAATAGCGTTCGAGACGGCTCAACGCTTGATATCGCACCCCGGCAGCACGAGTGGTAGTAGGAAGCAGCGTAGGAGGAGGAAAGGAGGAGTCGCCGGGAATCAGGGTTCCTGAGAGCGGCAGCGGCAGCCATTGCCGAAGACGAAGATGGGCGGAGAGAAAGCTCTGGACTTTTTGAGGGGTTTTGCTTGGATTGTTCTTTTGGTTCTAGGGTTTTGTTTCTTGGGCTAATGGGCCTCATTCATAAGCCACAGGCCCATAAGTATTGATTACTGATCACAAGCCATTTATAAGCCACAGGCCCATTACTCTTGAGTACTGATCAGGAGGCAACATTGGCAATGCGTACTAATTGTTGGGAGATTATTATTTGATCCAACTGCTTCATGCTAATTAACTTTTTTTAAATATTTGTATTTTTTTTTATAAAGAGTTGCCTGGACCCAATTTATATACCACACCATCTTACTAATAAACAGAATCGGTATTTTACTTTTTATCAATTAAAAATAATCAGTGATTATTCACATTTAAAAAAACAAATAATTATTATAAAAAAACATATTTTTAACGGAATCATATGCTATGAAAATGTTGGTTTTGTGATAATTATATCTTTGTCAGCATCACCGGATCTCATTAAGAATATTTGTTTCTCATATATATATATATATATATATATATATATATATATGAGGTTGAATCATCTACTAACATTTGTAGATTTGAAATTTACAGCAAACATTTATAAACAAAACCAAAACTAATCAACCCAACTAACCCATAATTAGATCTCACTGTAGCACCTTAATTAATATTGTGCACCATGCAACTCCCGCATAAAACCTTTGATCACTATGCCATTGTGATAGTAGGTGGAAATTTAAGACAATATTTTTTTTTTATAAATGTGATAAGCGCTGTTAATAAAAAGGACATGTGTACAAACCTAAAAATGATAATTCAACTTGTGTGCTCATATTTACCATGAAGTTTCGGGTTTACAGTGAAATTTGGGTTTGTAACACGAACCCATATTGAAAATTTGTTATTACCACTAAAATAAACAAGACTTAAATTAGAAATATTTGATTAAGTCACATTTATTTTTTCCAATGAGACTAATGGCGCTGGCTTGACAATCACATAGTATTTATTTAAACAACAACCTGAATAAAGTGGATAAACCACAAATTTATTAGAAAAAAAGAGAGGCAGAGAGAACAAAAGTCTGAGTAAAATAAACCAAAGCGGCAGAAAACAACAATAAAAAGTTTGGTATCCTCACCAGGGATGAGAATAACAGTAAACAGAACTAGAATAAAAAACAACAATAATGAAGATGAGGGAAAAGATAGCGAGATGGTCGTGAAGTCCACCATCCGGAGACAAAGGCGATCCGAAAGCAACAAAAGAGAAGCAGATTACTCCCGGTCTGTGGTATGCGCCATTTCTCATGTAGAGTCAGTGGATCTGGAGCTCAGGAAGTTAAGAGAACGCTTGATCTTCGAGCGAGCATCGGATAGTTCTGTTGAGCGAGCACCGAGCCAGCAGTAATCCAAGAGAGAAGCATGTTAGCTGTCTTATAGAGTATAGAAGTAATGGATGAAAATTTTTTGTTAAAAATACGATTGCTGCGTTCCAGCCAGGTGTTCCAGAATATGGCTCTAGTGCATAGGTCCGAGAGTATCCTTGAGGTAGAATTTAAGGAGGGGATCCAAGTGGTCCAGATGTTGTAGACAGAGGTTGGGAGAGTAGCAACATCTAATAGACCTCGGAAAAAAGACCAAATTCTCTCCGAAAACGAACAATCAATAAAAAGATGATCTACTGTTTCTGAGTTATTATGACAGAGAATACATGTGTCAGTAGCATTAGGATTGCAACCTTTTTTGAAAAGATTATCGAGAGTAAGAATTTTGTTTTCTCAGGCAAGCTAACAAAATAATGTTATTTTGCTAGGGGTATTTGTCTTCCAGAATTTGGAATAAAGTTGACTGCGAATTCCTCCATCAATTAAGAAATTATAGAAAGATTTGACAGAGAAGGTTCCATTTTTATCAAGAGACCAGGTATAAGAATCCTCTTGATCAATTGCAGATCAGGAAAAGAATTCATGATCACGAGTAAAGTCATCAGCGGAGGTCGTCACGAATGGATTACAACCGAATTAATTATGTGAATAAATTGTCTTAAAAGTAATCCAAGGACAAGAGCGATCAAGAAAAGTGATGTCCAACGGTCTTTTTGGGGATTGACCCTCAAGCCATTTATCATACGGAATAGAGTTTTGTCGCCATTTCCAATTGATTTGGATATGCAGAATCGAAAGGAGGGTAGAATGGTATTAATTCCAGTCCAGAAGAAAGATTTATTTCTTGGTGGGAGATGATATAAAATATCAGGAGCATCTCTTATCACATAGTTGGCAAAGACAATTTTTGTCCAACAGGAGACCGGCTTGGTGGTGAGCTTCCACCACCACTTTCCTAATAAAGCATTATTGAAAACCTGGAGATCAAGGATACCCCAACCTCCCATTCTACGGGGCCTACAAATTCTTTTCCAGGCATCAACCTTATTCCCTTAGACCCCATATCTAGACCCTTCCAAAGAAAATCTCTCTTGATTTTATCGATCTCGTGGATTACCCAGGCTGGTAATTTGAAGACTGACATCCAGTAGACTGGGAGAGATGATAAAACAGAGTTGATGAGGGTAAGACGACCCCCCAGAGAAAGATAATTTGCTTTCCATGGAGTGAGCCTAGAACGAATGGATTCAATTAACTTTGTCCAGTCTTGTCGTCTAGGTCGTCGACCCGTAAGTGGTATACCCAGGTATGTAATTGGGAGACAATCTCTATTGCAATTAAGTATTCTAGCTGAGGAGAAGTGTGGTTGATAACCAAAATTAGTGGAATACAGACAGCTTTTAGAATAGTTAATTGAAAGAGATAAAGTATTAATTTGATGATTTTAAGGTCTTCATGCCCTCTCGCAGAGAAAATCAGTAGATCATCTACATATTGTAGTTGACAGATGTTGTTTGAATGATCAAGTTGAACTCCAACCAATACTTTAGAGTTGATAGCATGGGTAAACATAGCACTAAGAGTATCAGCCGCTAAAGCAAATAACAGAGGAGAAAGAGGGTCACCTTGTCTTAACCCTCTTTTGCATCGAATATAACCCTGAGGTGAACCATTAATAAGTATTTGAGTTTTAGCAGTTGAGAGAATAGTGTGTATCCAAGAAATCCAGCGATTGCCAAAACCTCTGGCCCTTAGAATCTCAAGTAGAAAATTCCAGTCTAGAGAGTCAAAAGCTTTGGCGAAGTCCACTTTAAAGGCAAAGCCAAGAAGTTTCTTTTTTTTGAAGGTTAAAAATCACTTCTTGAGCAGCAATTATGTTATCTGCAATGCATCTGCCCTTAATGAATCCAGATTGAGAATTGTCAACTAGATCCCCAATCTTATAACTCAGCCTAGAAGCAAGGATTTTGGAAATGATTTTACAAGTAGAGTTAATAAGACTGATGGGTCTAAAGTCGGAGACCTCATTAGAAGCATTTGATTTGGCAATAAGAGCAATGTGAACCCAATTAAGTCGTTCAAAATTAATGGAACCGTCATAAAAATCACGACAAAGGTTGATGAGATCCTCATGAATGAGGCTCCAGTGTTTTTGGAAAAAGAAAATTGGGAATCCATCTAGACCTGGGGCCTTATCTGCGTTTAAATCAAACACGACATTTTTAATTTCTTCAGTTGAGAATGGAAGTTCAAGTGAAGAAAGATCAACTCTATCTTTGAAATTAAATAGATAATGCCAGCTGAACATGAAACGATGAGTTATTGGGGTGCCAAGTAGGGCTTGAAAATGTTCAGTGAAGACTTCCCCAATTTCTTGATTTCCTTCAATCCAACTCCTGTTACTTCTAATTCGGGGAATAAGGTTTTTATTCCTTCTGCCATTAGCAAGTAAGTGAAAAAAATTTTGTGTTTGCATCTCCCTCTTTAAGCCATGTAATTCGGGATCGCTGTTTCCAAAAGATCTCCTCTTGTTTTAGTAAAGTGTATAGTTCAGATCTGATATGAGTTAAACGATTGGAATCATCCTCAGAAAGTGTCCCTCTTTCATGTAAGGAATCAAGTGAATTCAGTTCAGAAAGCAAACTTTTTTTGTGAATGTTGGAAGCTCCAAAATTTTCCTTTGCCCAACGGCGTAGATTTGATTTTAAAGAAGCGAGTTTTTTGGAAATTATGTAAGCACCACAACCAACTAGGTTATGATTCAACCACCATTCTTGGATTAAATTCTCTAATTGATCATTGGTGTACCAAAATTTTTCAAGTTTGAATATTCTAGTTCGAGTGGGATGATTACCAAATTCCAGGTAAATAGGGGAATGATCAGAACTAATTCTTGGTAAAGCACTTTGGTAGGAACTGGGAAATAACAACGGCCAGTTGTGAGAGTAGAGGAATCTATCCAGTTTGACCCATATTGGATCGGGTTGTCCATTAGTCCATGTGAATTTACGTCCATGTAAAGGAGGACCAATAAGATTGAGATCACCTAGAAGCTTTTGTGAATTAGCTATATCCCTAGGATTAGGGTCTCCTTTATTTTTATCTTCCAAAGTGAAAGAAGTATTGAAGTCTCCACAGATTACCCAGGGCAAATTATGTAAGTTTCTTATTGTGCGAATTTAGTTCCAGAAATCAGTCATGGTGGAGTTTGTATTAGGTCCATAAACGCTAGTGCAAACCCAATTAGTGTTTGTGAAAAGATTTGTGAAATCAATAGTAATGGAGAAAGTTCCTTTGTGAATTAGATTACCATGGACATGGGCGCTATCCCAAGCAATAATGATGCCACCTGCTGAGCCTATGGCAGGGAGAAACTCGAAAGAGTTCAATCTCGAGCCACCAATACATCTCCAGATAGAGCTATGAATACCTTGTAGTTTGGTTTCTTGTAAACATACTATATCTGCTCGGGAAGAAAATATGATGTCTTTAACTAAGTGGCGTTTAGAGGGTCTGCCAAAACCACGAACATTCCAACATAAAACAATCATTAAATACAGTAGGGTTCTAGCAGTTTGATCTCGAAGGAGATCCAGTTGAGGAAGATGAAGTTCCAGCCCTAGCAAATTCAAGTTTACAAACTTTATCTAAGCATTTAAACTTATGGTTAGGAGATCCTTGAAATTTAACACCACAAGCATTGCTATAATTAAAGAATTGAGCATCAGTCTAGGACGAAAAAATATCTCCATTAATGGAATTAGATGTACCGTCTCTGGCATCATCTGGAACTGTTTTCTTTGATGATCTGGGTGGATGAGGAATAAACCCAGCATCTTCGTTCCAACGACCAGAAGGTTTCTTAGTGCGATTGCTCCTCCTAATTTGTTTCTGATTCTGACGAAGTGTGGAATGATTTGCAGGTTGTTTATTAGGTAGTGAGATGTCAGGAGCCACATTCACAAGATTAACTGAAGAAGAATCCTTCTCAATGAGTGAAGAGTTCCCGGGTACAGTCAAATGATCCACAAGTGGATCATCCTTGAGTATGTCAGCTTCTAACTGTGAAAGGTTCTCCTCACTCAGAATATGATCATCATCTGCTATCACATCAATAGGAAGGTCGTCATCATCACCCCAGTCAACTAGCTCTTCATCAGAATGATCATTCAAAGGGGTCATAGGGGGAGATGGATCCTGAGAGTAGAACTTATCTGAGTTGATACTAGGAATCAAAGACCAACCGCCATGAATAAAGATCCATTTGTATCCATCTGGAATAGAAATCGTCGGCGGTAGGGGTTTCAAGTGAGCAGGTAAATTATCAGTATTAGAGATATCAGGATCCAGTGGGATAGAGGTCTCCTTTCCTTTAGATTTAGGTAGATAATCTGAAATTAAAGGATCATGATTAATCTCTGTATTAGGATCCGCAATTTGATCAAGCTTGATCAAATTTGGATTCGGATTCACTGAAATTGGATGAGATGAACCAGTTTGAGAATCATATCACGAGGCAAAGACTTCTCATTTGAGGCCACGGTTTGAGCTGAAATTGATTGGGTTGAATCAATTTGAGAATTAATGAGCATAACCTTATCCCGAGGCAAGATCAGATCAGAAGAGGAAGATGATCTAATCACAGTAGGAATCAAATCCCGAGGCTTGTTCTTCTCATACGAGGCAAGTGCATTAATCTGAGAATTCTTCTCATCCAGGTTTGAATTATTGAGAGAATCAGTGGAGTTACGATCTCGAGGCGAGTCAGTCACCAGCAAGGTTCCAAGATGATCCGAAGAATCATGATCTCAATGCACACTGACGGCTGTTACATGATTGGCCATCACGTAGCCGTTGTGCATGAGCAGTGTGTCCCTTTCCTCGTTTCTCTCACGGGAGACTGGAGGAATCTGGGAACCACTGTAGTAAGGTCGCCGGAACTCCGACTCCCCTTAGGAAAGAGCGAGTCGTCTGAGTTCTCAACAGTGGATCGAGGTTTAATAGTTGAAGCTAACGGACGGGAGGATTGTGCCACGTCTGGATTATTCTGTGAAACATGAGCATGTCCATGGATAATCTTCGAGCGGATGATCGGAATGCCGTCGTCTTCAAGCCGAACTTTGAAGCTTCTCACTCCCACATCCACGATCATCTCTATAGGAAATGGAGTTGGTGATTTAAGCCGCACCAATGCTCTCATATGTTCAAGGGACATATCTTCTTTCTTTTGAACAAAGATCAGCTCTCCCAGCGGTTTTAAAACTTCAACGATGGAATCTCAGTTCCAGCAATGCAGAGGAAGGTTGGAAAATCTTATCCAATTGTAGTTACCAGCGTCAACGGCATGTGACCCGAATTCCGGCGTCCAGTGAGAGAGGTTAATGGTGCACGGACCGTGCTTAGAGGTAAATGAGAGCTGGCCTCTCTTGACAATAGCTATGGCTGCTCTTACATAATAAAGTGTGAGAATGAATTTATCACCAAACGGTGTGATATTTTCGCATTGATCCGTATTTAGCTGAGCCGGCAGTGCATCATGGAGAGACTGTATACTCGCGTTCCCTGAAACAACCGAGATGATAATACGTCTCTTAAGGTCTTCTTTTGATTGAATGATGGCTTCTGAAATGGGATGGGACACCCCGAGGGAAGGAAGCTTTGGGTTTGGGCGAGAAGCTGGGACGTGAAGCAGTGGTTTGGTTGGTGGCGAAGGCTTCTTCAAAGTGTGTTTCTCCGGGAGAGTGTCTGAAGATGAATATTTCAGTGGACATCTAGCAGCGTAGTGCCCAATACCAGAGCAGCGGCGACATGTGAGTTGATGACGACAATCATCGATTTTGTGTCCTGATCTAAGGCAGCGTTTGCACACTTCTTCATTTTCCGGTGAGCGGCGACGCTTCAGCGAGGAACTCTCAGGTGGAGGGGATTTACGAGCAACGTCGGCGAAGGAGATACCGTCCTTCACCGGAGAATTTTTGTTCTTCAAGGAAGCCTCAATCGGGGTCTGGGTTTGGGGGATTGAAGGTGAGATGTTATCAGGGCGTTGAGGAGGAACAGAGGAGCGATACACGCTACGAACGCTACCGAAAACTTGACAAGCTCCTCCACGAGAACCGCCGTGAGAATGACGTACTCCACCGCGAGTGCAATAAAAAAAATATTACAAGAAAATACAAATTGGAGCTACATGCTCCACACTTATTCCAACCGAAAGCGGCTATAAATAGGCCCGCAATTACAAACACACTGAAAGGCTAAAAAATCTCAACCAACATTAGATATCATTAGTCATTACCACTACTTTTCACACTTAATTTTACTGACTCACAACTAGAAATTAGAGCAAATATCTGCAAATAAAACAAACACCAAAGATTAAGTCTAATTTGGACAAACTTTGAATCAATCTTCACCATGAACGTCTCTCTTTATTCTTCTCACTCACTAAAAGTACATCACTTAGGATGTGATTCTTCTTTGGGAGCATAGTAAGCAGCAATGGCGTAGTAAGTTTGTGCAACAGTGAAGAGAAAGAGAACAAGAGCATACACAAGAGAGAACAAAGCCCATGGACTTCTAAAGTATGTCCTTTTAAGATAAGCTCTGCAACGTCTCCATTTGGTGTCACAATACTCATTAATCATACCATGAATACTTTCAAGATGGCCTTCAGAATCCACAAGTCCATCAGAAATGGCACTATAAAGCTCCACAACTTGTTCAGGGCTACCAAGGTTGTTCTCAAGGATTCCCACAGCACAAAGCAAAGTGACATCCTCCGGCTTCTTCATAAGATTGGCCATGAAAATCACGTAGGCATTAACGACAGCGCCAGTGCAGCGAAGTCGTTCATAAGCGATGAGGTTGAAGAGCTTTCGCTTTGTTGTGTCATCAACGACAGTACGTGGGACTGTGAGAGTGCCTTTGTAGAAGTTGATGATGTTGTCTTGGCTCCTTTGAAGCTCTGCTCCGGCGTTGGAAAGCTCAATTGTGGTTCTCATTGTGGGTGATGAGTTGTATTTTTGTCTGAACAGAACTGGAGGGAATTGGACATCCATGCACCGGTAAACGTAGTCTAAGTGATGAAATATATCTTTGGAGGCCGGACTAGCTCGAAGCACTGACTTAAAACCCATGTTGCTGTAAATGAATTTCGTTGCTTCGCTCTGTACGTATGGAATTAATTGAGATGATGATGCTAATTAAGAGTTTTGAACGTAATTAATTAAAAGAAAAAAAAGCAGGAAACAAGACTTGGCCGTACATAAACAATCATTAAAAGTTAGATGGTTATCAAATATACATAATAAATTTAAAAGTTAAACATAAACAACACTCAAGCGTACATCTCTAAATAAGTAATAAAAGATTAACTTATTTTTTCCTTATGCCAGAAATTGATAGTTAATCACGTGTTTACTCATCTCGTGACATAAATTAGAATTGCAATCCACATTCACAATTGAGGACTTGTTGGTGTATTAAGTGATATTTGAACTCAGGACTTTTCAATTTTTATACTAATATCTTTTCGTAATGATTTAATTAATGTCCCAACTATAAATCTTTGGCAAGATTAACTATCAATAATAACTTTCCTTTTAGATTTTTAGGATCCACCCATTTTTGGAATTCATCTTTATCTCCCGTATATTATAAACTAGCTAGTTTGAGGGGAAGGAGATTCAAATCCTCGGACAGGCGATTAATGTGAAATGCCAAAACCCATTTTAGAGAAATGGCCATCAAATTAACCAAATATGAATGCTTGGAAATAAACCATAATATCCAATAAAACACCAAAGCATAGCAAACCAAAGCCAGGAAAAACATACTTATTGTTGCTAGCTGGTTGTTGTTGTTATTGTTATTGTTCTTATTGGTAAAATTATAGCTGGATTCTGTCTAAACTTTGCGAAAAGATCAAAAAAAGGGAGTGGAATGTTACCTCCCATATTCGAATATCATCAGAGAAATCCAGAACAGAGAAGAGCAACCTTAGAAGCAGAAGAGGAAGCTGGTTTTCTAGGAGCATCATGTCCTTTTGAACGTCGATCATGTTGTAAGCCAGACCATGCTGGCTGAAAACAGGGTCATAAGAAGGGTAGTCATTCTTTTTATTCGGCTGGCTGAAAATAGGTTCATGGCGGTTTATCTTGTGAATAAATGCAAGACGAATGATCTCCAACATGAAGCATCCATCCATCACCATAAGCTTCACAAAATCTTGAGTAGATTTTACTCCACTTCTCATCAAGGTTGTCATAACAAGTCATAAGTGCTGACACTTCTTTTTCAACTATTTTAACCAACTGGTTGACGTCTTTCTTTGATCTCCTGGCACAGTGGACAAGGGCTCTCCACTTGTGAGCTTCAAAAGCCATGAGGTGCTGCTTGCCATGATGGTAAGGGCCTAAAGACACCACTCTTGGCTCGTATTCCTCATCGCCGCCCTTTCGGATGCTTGGAGGGGCCCTGAAAATCCATGGTTGCACTGGCGACTTGAATTCTGCGTTTTCATGTTGGATTTGGCTTTCAAGATCCAACAACCAAGAGGGAGAGCTTGAGTGATTACTCTCCATATATTTAACTATATATGAACACTAGTACACTAACAGTGATGAGTGAGGATTAAAAAATGAGAGATATAGATGATGAAGCTTCCCAATTCAGAACTCTAATAAAATAATAGACAGTATTCCTTTGCACTTTATGTTATGAGGTTCTTGATTAGCTGTTATCTATGGAAGCCAGTACTTTTTGGTGTTGCCTTTTTGACTTTAATCTCAAAATGGGGTCCAAACACGTACACACGAGCTAGTAAGTTTTCTATGATCTATTGTTGTCAATTACAATTTGGTGCTTCTTTAAACTCCGAGATAAGGCTCCTACTCAAAAATTTGCCTTGAAATACTTCTTTTAACCTTACAAATGGCCCACCATTAAAAACATGCAGATGTTACATCACATTGAAATAATAACATTTCATTTGAGCAATCACAAATCTAATCATATAAAAATAAAAAACAAGAACAGAAAAGCTTGCGTGGGAGACATCCTACGTGGGAAATTATCAGCTTTGCTAACAATTTAAAATCCATCACAGTCTTGTAATTGTTTTCTTTTCCATGACTTTAATTTGCTTTCTGAGCTGGTCACTGCTTTTGCTTTATCAGACTGTCTGTTTGCTATATATATCTTGTTGATGGCACACTTAACTAGTCCTATGTAATTATAAGAAAAGGTGATTATAAGATAACACTGTTACAAGTATAGCAAACAACTAGCAAAGACAGATTTTGTGCCCGGGCACTATTCACCAAAGTGCATTAATTTCATTTTTCTTTACGAAGTATAAATAAGTCAGAGTCACGCATAGTTATGAAATTAATTTTCAGATTATATATAAAAAAATTGTCTAAGTAAATTGCAAGTTGACAATGTCTTGCCTCTCCAATTTCAATTACTTGTATAGCAAACTAAAACTTCCAATGCACCCAAAACTAACAGCCAATCAAGAAGATTATAAATGGAATAATAAAGGTTGCATGAGATACCATTGACCGTTAACAAGATATAAGCTTCGGCATCAATTTCATGAAAGCTCTAAGTGAATATGTAGAGAATAGTACTGAATAATGAAATATTATATCTGCTAAAATATAGGTGGATTAAAATAAGAGGAGGAAAATAACTGGTAGCTTTTCTCAGTTGGCAAAATATATATATATATATATATATATATATGAGGAATAAAAGGGACATAGACTGATAGTTATTCGTGCAAATAAATACCCTTATTTTAAAAATGAAAGAATATAATAATGATAGATTCTAATTATCCCACATATTAGCCCGTCTCATATATATCTTAAATTTTTAAAAAAATCATTAAATCACCTTAATTGGGTGCACTACCATATTTGTTTTTCTCTTTAGGATCCCTTATGGGATGGTACTGATTGCTATTCATAATATATATATATATATAATAACTTAAACGATACTCTTTATTTTATTTTTTATGGTTGTTTGGTTGCTATTTCGTGAAAAGTATATTTCATCTCCAATTCCTACTCCTAAACAAGCCAAGACGGGGATGAAAAAGAAATTTTTTTTCCCTGATTTCCTGGAAACACAAATTTATTTATTTATTTAATAAAAAATATAAACTATTGAAAAATATTAAAACTTAGACCCAATATAATATAATTATAGGTGGGAATACTTCAAAGCGTATACAACAATAATTACAGCACTAACATTTAATACTTCTTTTCGGATGAATAAAAAAAAAGTAGTACAGAGAATGTCCCTCAATTATTAGCAATTATAACTATAAGCATATGTTGAGGAATAGTTTGTGAGAGACCGGCCCATCTTAGTAAGACTCATAACAGAACTCATCACAAGGCAGGTAATTGTTTCGCTTAGTTGGGCATTTCGCACTTCTTCGGAGTTGAACCTACGACCTAAGCCTTTTGTCTCACTTTAAAGTGAGCGCTTCGCACCAATTAATCCGCAGAGTTTGTCTTAGAAATAAATTATTAGCAACCATATATAAAGCATATGTTGAGGAAGAGTTTGCCTTAAAAATAAAGGAAGCGCTTGAGCATGAAGACAAGCTTGCCAGTCTTTGAAACATTAACAAATTAAAGCATGCTTGAAGAAAGAGTCCACAATTGGAACATTTACTAAATAAAATGTAATGGCAGGCTAGGGAGAGACCCGGTTGTCATCAGATTTTATAATACTAGAGGAACCCGTTCTTACAAGATTTTGTGAGGCGATTGGACAAGTGGAAGGAGGTGTGACCGGGGAGACAGAATTTGAGGAAAACCGTTGGATATCAAAATGATGGAGAGAAATGCCGTTGGAGGATTCCAAGCTGAGCCACTTGTGGATCTAATCTCATCTGGGTCTAGGTCTATTAGGGTTCATCCAAACTGGATTAAATATAGTTTAATATCAAAAACATATATACTATATAAAACAAGAGTCACATTTTCACTCAGGTACGTACTCTACTGCAGTAGCGGAATTAGGATGAATATTAAGGAGTGCTCAACTCAAAAACTAAAATAAAATTTAGAAGTTTTCTTTTAAAAAATTATATATATATATATATATATATATAGATTATCGAATTAAAATGTCATTACTGTTCCACCCATCCATTTTTTTTAAAACATAATAATAAGAATTATAGAGACATATACAATCATAACAAAAACAAATAAATAAATAAATAAAAATCAAAAAAATAAACAATATATTTTATATAAATATTTTTTTAATATCATAGTTTAGTTTTTTTACGGGACCATTATTTTTTAATATTTAAGTAATTAATTAAAAAATGCCTGTTTTTGTCAAATTAAAATCAAAATTCACAAAGATATATTTTTAATAACACATAAGCAGGCCGAAAATTAAGTTTTGAAGAATAGCATATCAAAACAAGAATTTGACGAAAGTTTTTGAAATAACTTCAATTCCGACATTTTACAATTCTATGAAAACAACTAATAATAAATATATTTCTAGAAACATCAAATCAGATGAAAATGTGAATCTTAGTATTTTTATAAAAAATAAGTTTTAACATGCTTTTTCTCTTCAAAATGACTAGATTTGTTATGGTTATAAGAGTTGCGTTCATATGTCTCAGCCAATAATTCTCAAAACATGCTGTATCACTAATTTGTATAAGAAGACAATATAATAAAGCAGACACTAATTATAAGATTTTACTAAAACTCACAATAGCCCAGTGCTTTTTTCATACTAAATCTAAATAATTAAACAAGATGAAATTATATTTATTTTTATTTATAAACTAATGATAATTTTTAAATATTTAAATTATCTTGAAAAAAGTTTAGTGACAATTATATTAGCTAGGGATATATGATTGTATTTAAGGGTAGACAGCTGGTTTGCTAATTAAAGATTCCACTGGCTTGTAATGAATTGAATGGTGATTATAACTTTCCCTATATACCCCCTTTATAATAGATGGGGGAAAATTCATTCCCCTCCTAAGTGAAAGGTTGAAGGTTGAACCTTCTCTAAAGAAATATTTTATCAAGAACCTGTCTTGATCTAAGTTTGAAGTTATTCCAAAACTACAAAAGTCTGGCAGAATAATAATATTTGATCAAGAAACGCTTTGGACAGGAAAGCATATTTAACTACCCATTGCTGGCTTGCAAAGTTTTATCATATGCCGACATTATATGACTAGTATATATAAACATCTACATTTCATCCATTGCATGCTAGACCTAAGCAAAATTAAAATGGAGAATGCTGAGTCTAGCTTTTCCTCTTTGTTGTCGGATATTCAAATGGCTATCGAGGCTGCCACTAAAGAGAGCAAGTTGCGGGAGCAGCAAGATCAATCATGCGTCATGAGGGTGCCTTGGAGGAACACAAAGTGCATGAACGACTACGAACCACAAATGGTGTCCTTGGGTCCTTATCATCATGGCAAACGAAACCTCCAGGCCTTCGAAGATTACAAGTGGGAAGCCCTCGTCCATTTTATCAGGAGATCAGAAATACAGGCTGACGAGTTCGTTAAAGTAGTGCGACAAGATGCAGCCTTACTTATGAAGTGCTATGACAAACTTGAGAAGAAGTGGAGTTCTTCTTCTCAAGATTTTGTGAAGCTTATGTTGACGGACGGATGCTTTATATTGGAGATCGTTCGTCTAGCATTTGAATACAATAAGGAGGGCTACCCACCTGATCAGGAACCATTCTTAGGGCCAGACATTAATTGGCTTCATAAAATCATCCTTATACGTGAGGACATGTTGCTATTGGAAAACCAGCTCCCTTTCAGGCTTCTGTACTCGCTTCTAACTGTGCTGCATAAGTCTTCTCCAAATAAAAGTAATTTGGAGGTAATCACATGCCACTTTTGATCATAAAACTCTCTCAATGCATGCGTGTTTCATTCCATTCTAGCTATTTTTTTTTATTTACTAAAAAAACATGGTTGAAAATCATTTCACCCAATCTAGCTAGGAAACTTATCACCATCTGAATTAACTTCATTACAGAGGGATGCCAAACGTGTATTGAGATTTATTCATTGGGACAACCCTTTGAAGATGGTTGGAGTGGATGACTTGAAAACTGCACTTCATCCCACTGGATTACCTTTATTCCAGCATGAGTCTCAAGTCTCGCGCAGAATCGCGGCTGCAAGAAGACTACGTATTACCGACTACAAAAACGGCACTTGAGCTCTCCAACGCCGGGGTCAAGTTCATCCCTAGCAACAGCATTGGATTTCTCCAATGGCATCTTCGAACTCCCTTTCATGAGGGTGGAGGAGAAGACCAGGCGAAAGCTCTTGAACCTCATCGCTTTATGAAAGGATTCTCAATAAAACCAACAACGGTGACTACCTACGTAAATCTCATGGTTGATCTTATGAAGATGCCGGAGGATGTGAATGTGCTTTCGCGCCTCGGGGATCATCGATGACTGCCTTGAGAGTCCTCAAGAGGTGGTCAAGCTCTACAGGGACATCTCCTGTGGCCTACCCCGACCCACCGCTGACACCTTATCGATCCGTTTTGACATTAGTAGTTATTGGGACAGCAAACGGAGACGCTTCGGAGTCTATCTCAAAAGGACATATTTTAGCAGCCCTTGGGCGTTCTTATTGCTTGTGCTGTTGTTCTCTCTCATTTCATGGTGGAGAAAGACTTCTGATATGGCCATGATCCCAAAGCCACGTTTTTGGGGAATCGACTATATATATTATATGCCTCTTGCATGGCAAAGACGTGGGTTAAATGGGTGATGAAGTCAGTTTAGATTACTTTTTATTGTCAATAAATTAAGGTGGCCAACGTGCAGCCATGCATGTATATATATTTGAGTCATTGAATAAAGGGGGTGGAGCTGGATGTGCTCGTGACGTTGTACTCGTGCAGCCAATGTATATAAATAATTTCTTGAAATGGAATAATTAAGGATAACAAATCCCATTCAAAGATACTCTTTTTTTTTTCTCAAGCTTTATCTTTCTTTTCTTTGGCACTTTTGTTGACTCTTCTCACTTCCCTCCATCTACTAGTCTTATGTTTCCTGTTGTCCACCGTATCATATGTAACTCCTGTCTCTCTCTCTACATCCATCCCTCCTATGTCCTGTTGGAGTTAAAAGTTATTAAACCAAAATAAAGAAGAAGATGAAGATTAATAACTAAGATAGTATTTGTTTGGAGGAATTGTCACGCCCCGAACTTGGTGCGTTGACAAACGGCCGCAGACCCACAGGGCGGGGCCCAGTAAACCTGCAAGGCCTCAAAACCTAAAAGCAGACTAGGAGTAGAAAATAACTGACAAAATATCAAATAAGAGTACAACTTAAAGTTTACAACCAAACCCAAATACAAGGTAAATGAAATACAGCATGACCTACAAGGAGGTTCTTAAACAAAAATACAACATATGCAAAGACAAAAGCCATAAAACATAATTCCAAAGAAGACATCCACTGAAATCCTTCTAAGATCAGTGGGTTTACTGCTCCTGATCTGAAAAGGATTTAAAATAAATCCATGAGCTCACTAGCCCAGTAAGTAATCCAAAACAAACTGAAAGTAAAAGTTCAAATATCAAATTGTACAAAAATCAATAGCGCCAAAAAGGATTATCAAAACCAAAGGAGGAAATGTAGATAACAAAATCCAGAATATGTCTCCAAATTCACTGTAAGTGCCAAAGGTCATTTGTTTATCCTCGGTGACAGACCCGAGCCAAAAATAACAAAAAAATCATTTATTTACCCTCGGTGACTCGAGATCGAATACCAGGGTGGTCGTTGATTATTTCACCGAATCGGACACGGTGCAGGCTGCAGTCTCATTTTTCCCAAAATTACTTGTCGACAAGGTCGTGGTTTAACCCCCAGCGACGGGGTTGCATATCGCTCATTTGGAGACCAAAAATATTCATACGGATTCCAAAGTCAAGAATACGTAAATTTCACCCAGTATCTTCCAAAAAAATTCAGGGTAATATTACAAAGTAAATAAAAATAAAAAAAAAACAAATGCTAAAAACAATTAAATAATTAAAATAATTGCTAAATACACAAAAGATTTCCAACTTCCAAATCCTGCCAGACTCCCACATTAAGAGGTAAAGAAATGTAAATTACCACTAAAAACATCTCATAAAGAAAATGATAATAATAATAATAATAATAATAATAATAATAATAATAATAATGAATAAATAATTATCCAAAATCCGCCAACCCTCTAATTCTATTAGAATGACTAAGATTTTAATTCCAAATCATCATGTTGTATGATTGGATAGTAAAATAAAATATTATTATAAAAATATTGTTAATAAGGGAAAACAAATAAGCATAAAAATTGGTAAGATAAAAATGTTATGTTCCCACTAAGTCTAGGGGTTATTTATCTAAGATATAAGCAATAAGATATAATGGCATTCCCCAACATAAATTTCAAAGAATAAACACAAATAATTTTCAGAAAATTCCAAAAAATGAAATAACAGAAATAAATAAATAAAAATTTAAAATTACCAAACTTTTAAATACAAGGGTTTAAGGGATCACTTACTTGACAATAGTCTAATCCCAATTGAAATCCAAATAAATTCCTCACGGTGGTCCTATAATAAAGACATCGAACTAAGTCTAAATACCTAATTAAAGCAACAATAGTTCAAAAGTGTCTACAAATAGACCTAACATAATACTAATACTAGTGGTAATAACAATGGTGTGAGACAAGCACATAGAATGATTTTTAACAAGAACAAGAATAGGATGTGAGAGAAACAAGGATGGAAATAAGTCTTTTAGCACAAGTAACAAATCAATGCATGCATGCATATATATATATTATCACATTATTTAAGGTGGCAGGACCAACATGTGTGGATATATATATGCTACCATATTAAAAAGGCTGCCAAAGAGTCAATGTGAATGTAAATATCTATACTATACTTGATGCTTATACAATCAAAGCATGACATGCAACCGGACCACATCTTGGAGGCTTCTAGTCTTTTGTTTTCCATGCAAACAAGTAGGGGATGCAAAGCTCAAGAGAGGGATCAAGTTTACTAGCATTTCTAGTAACAAAAAAAAAAATACAAATGCCTTAGAAGGTCATGCACAAGGGTGCAGGAATTTGCAAAGCCCAACACACAAGCCAAAACTACAACCTATACATTCAATAGGTAAGCAAAAACATGGGATTTTGGCTTGGGTTTCAAGCATCATTGCATAAACATATAGATGTTTCCATGAGTAAAAACTTATGTAGCTTGGAGGCCAAGAACTAAGGATATTCAAGAGGCATAAGAGCAAGTTTTAGCATGCATAAAGAGAGAGTTTTCATGCAAGGATAAGCACAAAAACATCAAACAACAACCTCATGCAAACATAAGAAGCAAGCTAACAACCATCATGCAAGAAAGAGAAGTTATCTCCGGACAACGTGAGCAACCTACAACAAATACCTCTAGGTTGATGACGAGTTGAAGAGCTCCTCCCCGGTTTGATCGTCGCTGCTACAGCTGTTCGGTAAGGTTCTTCACTCTTGAGGCTTCAATGGAGAGGAGAGTGAAGTTAGAGTGTGGAAGGAAGCAAGGAAGGGGTAGTGATAATGCAAAGGGATGAGGAATTATTGCCAGGAGACAAAGATGGGACTGAATCCTGGAATCCCTCCATGCTTTTCCTCCTTTGCAAGCTTTTCAAAGCAAGAAGCCAGGATTAAGGGGAAGGTAAGCATGTTTAGCAACTTAAACAAGATCTAATCATGGGCGGGGTCCACAGGAATTTTGAGTTATATGTAATTTGAGTTAGTGAATTTTTAGAAATCTAGTGTTTGGTTTATAAGATTCTAAAATCTTATATAACTCAGATTACATCCAATGAGGAGATTTAGTTTTATACTCAAATTGGGGATAAAACCAAATCCTTTGTTTTTAGACTTTTTCATATGACTAACTTGTGACTGACCAATTAAAGAAAAACAAGTATTGTCAAACATTCATAAATACTTTTGTTGAGTATAAAAATTATTAAATGTAATAATAAATTTAATAATTATTTTAATAACTAATTTAATAATAAAATTAATAGTTAAACCATCAATACCATAATTAAAATCATTAAATAACATGGTAGAAATATATGAAAAATTCATAAATATTTTTTGATGGGTTAATAATTAAATTTAAAAATTACAAAATATAATAGAAAAATAATAAATATAATAATAACTTTAATAATAAAATTAATAGTCAAACTAAATAATATCATACTTAAAATCATTAAAATAACATTAAAATATTTGGTATATAAAAGATTTTTAATTCCAAATTTACAAATTTTCTAATTAAATATAAAATTTTATAATACAATATCTGCAATTACATTTAATCAAACATTAGATTTGACTGCTATGTATTTTGAAATCCATTATTTTCAATAACATTCAATCAAAAGTAATGAAAATGGGAGGCTGCAGTTTAATGAGAAGCTAAAAAACTGAAGGTTGTTTCATTGCATAGTCATGTGATGAGCACGTGCAAGTTTGTTATAATTGTTTCACTGATGTGGAAGCTGAGGTGGATAAGTTTTGATAGCTTGAAACCACATCAGCATGGTTGTTAATTATAACTGTATTATTTCCATTCCTGTAATCAGATATAAACAAACATCCTGTAACTCATCTGATTTGAGTGAAAATTTTTCATCTCTTCTCCTCAATCCCTTTGATGCTTTTGGAGATCGTCAACAGGATTCTTGGGGTTTCAGGCTGGTTCAAAAGGCAGTTGCCTTCTTCTCTTGGTGTTATGAAGATTGAAGCATCCTTTGTGAGTAAATCCTTGATCACTAGATCTATTTCAACAACGTTATATCCTGAGGGAGAAACACATTCTAACTAAATAAATAAAAAATAAAAATAAAAACTCTCAGGCCCAAGGTACTATGCATGCCTTCAGTTCTCAATGGTTTCGCTTGAGATGTTGGACTAAGTTACTTATGAAATATGTGTTGAATGCTTGAAATATTTGTGCTTGTTTTTTTTTTCGATATTACATTAATGTTGTAATAAGCATTTGACTTAAGGATTGCCCCTTAAGTGGGTTTGTAATTTGTACAAGGATGATCTAATTTGTACAAGAAAAACGCTTTGTTTATTCTTATCACATTTCTCTTGATATAGGTGAAGGTTTTTTTCCTCCATAAACACCATCTGTCTTATTTTACAATTAATTTATTAAAATGTATACCCATCTTACTAATACTTTAATTTACAAAAATTTTGACATCTATATTATTGTCTTTTATTGTAGATAATCCTTTAGGCTAGTCTTTTGCTAGCTTCAATATTTTTTTTTTTGAATAAGGTGGATAAACTACTAATTTATTAAAATAAAAAAGGTAAGTACAACAAACAAACAACAAAGAAAGCATAAAAGGCTGTCATCCTCACCAAGAATGAGGATAATAGAAACAGTATTGAAAGAGAAGACAATAATGAAAAGGTGGGAAAAGATAACGAGCTGGGATGGCGAAGTCAACCATCTGGAGACACAGGCCTGTCCAGCGACGATAGGAGCATATTACTCTTGGCCAGAGGTGTGCTCCAAATCACCAACCGGTTCAGTTGATCTAGAACTCAGAAAATTAAGGGAACGCTTGATCTTCTGAGCAGCATCTGAGAATTTCTGCTGAAGGGACTCCGAATCTGCAGAAATCCAAGAGAGAAGCAAATTAGTTGTCTTGTAGAAGGTAGAGGTAATGGGTAAATAATTTTGATTAAAAATATGATTGTTGTGTTTCAGCCAGATATTCCAGAAAATGGCTTTAGTGTAGAGATCCCAAATAATCCTGAAGGTAGGGTTCAAAGAGGGGATCCAATTGGTCCAGATATTGGATACAGAGGATGGAAGAGTATCAATATCTAATAGACATTTGAAGTAAGACCAAACTCTCTATGAAAAAATTCAATCGATGAAAATGTGATCCACTGTTTCTAAGTTATTATGACATAGAAAACATGTGTCAGTGGCAGGCAAGCCAACAGAATAAAGTTATTTTATTAGGGGATTTTGTCTTCCAGAATTTGGAGTAAAGTTGACTGCGTATTCCTCCATCAATAAGGAAGTTGTAGAAAGATTTGACTGAGAAGGTTCCGTGTCTATCTAAAGACCAGGTAAAAGAGTCCTCTTGGTCATTTGTACTGTTCATAATCGCATTTAGAATTATGGCAATATCATCAGGGGAGGCTGTTCTGAAAGGATTACCACGGGAATTAAGTATATGAATAAATTGTCTAAAAATAATCCAAGGGTAAGAGCAGTCCGAAAAAAGTGATGCCCAATGATCTTTTGGAGATTGACCCTCAAGCCATCTATCCAACCAGAATACTCTAAAAAACGCTCTTTATTTAATATTAATTTTTAATTATAGATGGTCAAAGTAAGGACCTTACCAAGAACCTTTATACCAGAAGTACAAAGAAACTATCCTATTATTTAATCATTATATATCAACTGTGATATGTTTCAAAATTTTGAGATTAAAATATAATAAATTCCTAAATAAGTAAGGCTATTTAAACTTTAGTTGATAATATCACTGTTAAATCACAACACATAAAATAGGTGGCTACATTAAAAAAGAAATCAGTAAATGAATTAATAAAAATAAAAATAGGCAATCAGGCAAAATTGATACCGAATTCTTGGAGATAACTAATACGGGTTGGGAATGTTAGTTGATTTCTTAAAAATATAACTTTTTATGCTATTGAGATATAGTAATTTGTAAAAAGCTTGGAGGTTTTTTCAAAAACTTTCTTAAAATTAAATATATATATATATTTTTATACTAAATATACTAGTTTGTAAAAACCAATGGCCAAACTATAAAATTTTACGAATATTTTTCAATTTTCTTTATATATATATATTAATTTATTAAAAAGAACAAAGGAAAAGCCGTCTAGTTCGTTCCTTGTATATTAGAGCAAAGTACGTGTTTAATATGTAAAAAAAATGGAGGACAGTATAACATAAACTCTTTTGTTCCTTTTTTATTTTGTAAATAAGTTTAGAGTACAATATAAGAAGTTAATTGAGTATAGCACAAATTATTAAAAATCATGTCCCACCAAAACCATGCTATAACTTTTTAAGTGTGGTACAACACAACTAAAAGACAATTTTGCCCCTGATTAAAATTAAAAATTAAAACACCTGTCCTAAACCCAATTAAAAATTTTAGAAATATAAAATTATATTTGGTAAAAAATTATTAATTATTTTATTTTAGAAATTAAAAAAAATATAATTATATCCTAATAATTTTACAAATTTTAAAAATTTAATGACGGCTATTTTGAAGAAATTTCAAAATATTTTGTCCTGTCAAAATTTTTTTCTAAAACAACAAAGATTATACAAAGGGTATTATAATAATTTTACAATTTTTAGTCCAGTACTTATGTAAATAAAATAAGAAACATTACAAAATTTTTGTGATGTCCACTAAATATCAAACAAAGAACAGTACAAAGCATTTATACAATAATTAGGTATTTATACTATATTGTACTCCTTGTGTTGTACCTATGTGCAAATCAAACGGACCCTGAATCCTCTAAGAGTTCTAACATCGTGGACCTCTTGAAAAGTTTTTTTCTATATACACAATGATTCGAACTTGATACCTGCTTAAATGATCCAACATCCTACCATTTACACCAACTCTCATTAATAATATTAGTTGAATTTTACCATGTCAACTATCTACATGGACATTGTTTTTATTTTACAAAAACATTCTTCTTGAAATATATATATATATATATATATATATATATATAATTTTTTATATTCACCTAAGCATAAGGAAAACTAATTTTTAAAAACTAATATTTTTTTTAAAAGTTTTACTTTCTAATAAAAATTACTTTTTGAGAACAATATATTTATATTTTTCTCAAAAACATTAAAATATTTCATAAAAATTATATCTTCAAACAATTAGATTTTTTTTAAAGAATTACATAGCTTGTGGTATCATCAATTTATATATATATATATAAAGCTATTTGGATTGCTACATGTATGTTTCGCATCACATAAGTGAAATCTAACAAGAAAAACAACTGTATATTAAATCATATGCTAAGTTAGCTAGTATCATGGATAAAAAATTAACCCTTCTGGCTGCGGAGCTTACATCCTATCTAAAAAACTAGCTCATTTAAAAGCCAATCTTCGCCTTTGGTCAAAGAATACATTTGTTGCTTCAAATCTCCTTAAGAAAAATTTACTAGCTGAATTAAACTACCTTGACACCATTGGCGAAAGTAGAATTCTCTCGGTGGATAAATCCAATCGCCTATCACAAATCTGATCGGAGCTCTACTCTATTCTAAATCAGGAGGAAATTTACTGGAAGCAGAGATCCAGAATCACTTGGCTTAAAGAGGGGGATCTAAACACAAAATTCTTTCACCAATTTGCAAATGGCAGAAAAAACAAAAATCATATCCCTCGCATTCGCCATAACAGCCACTGGACTGAAGGTAATGTGCAAATTGGTAGAATCTTCAATGATTATTATCATACTCTCTTTGGATCTCCTCTACCTAATAGGTTCCTACTTGATTGGCAACACTTATTTGATTATAAAGAGAGAATTGATCTTTCTCATCTTGAATCACCTTTCTCCTTAGATGAGATAAAACATGCTGCTTTTGACTTAAATCTCGATAAAGCTCCCCGGTCGATGGATTTCCCTTTATTCTTTTTCCAAAAACACTGGACCACCCTTCGAGACACTTTTAGTTAAACTTTTTTGACGATTTCTATGTCGGATCCCTCAACTACGAGCGCCTAAATTGGATTCACATCGCTCTCATTGCAAAAAAACCAATGCACTAGAGGAGGTCTCGACTATCGTCCCTATTAGTCTAATTAACTCCACTTGTAAAAATCATTTCTAAGATTCTCGCCTCTCGCTTAAGTTCAGTGATTAGCAACCTGGTGGATGATTCCCAATCTGGCTTTATTAAGGGCAGATGTATTGCGGATAATATTATTGGAGCTCAAGAAGTAATTTTTAATCTGCAAAAACGGAAATCACTTGGCTATGTTTTCAAAGTTGATTTTGCTAAAGCCTTTGACTCTCTTGATTGGAATTTCCTTCTTGATGTCCTTGCTGCTAGAGGGTTTAGACCTAGATGGCTATCTTGGATTCACACTATTCTCTGTTCTGCAAAGACCCAATTCATCATCAATGGTACTACCCAGGTGTATATCCGATGCAGAAGAGGATTGCGACAAGGTGATCCTCTTTCATCTCTTCTATTTGCTTTGGTTGTTGATGTTTTGAGCGCTATGTTCTTTCATGCTCTTAGATCCAAAGTACTCTTTGGAGTTCCTTTGAACCAATTTGATAGCATCTGCCACCTGCAATATGCTGATGACCTGTTAATTTTCTCTGCCGGGGGTCAAGATGATCTCCGAATCATCAAGCTTATTCTTTATGTTTTTGAAGGTTCCTCTGGCTTGTCAATTAATTTCTCAAAGAGCTGTTTGTATTCCATAAATTATGGTTTCCAACCACATTCCTCAACTGCAAGAATCCTAAACTGCTAAAAAAATTGTTTACCCATCACCTATTTAGGGGTCCCCCTTTCTGGAAAAAGGCCAAAACGCCTAGACTGGGATAAACTCATTGGAGCGGTGCGCTCTAGACTCACCCCTTGGAAAGCAAATTACTTATCCCTGGGTGGTCGTTTAACTCTTATTAATTCAGTGCTCTCAACTGTTCCAGTCTACTGGATGTCGGTATTCAAACTACCCGCCTGGGTGATCAAAGATATTGATCAATTCCGTAGAGATTTCTTATGGAAAGGACCTGATTTGGGTTCCAAAGGTATTAGGTTGGTTGCTTGGAATAGGATCACTAGACCCAAAGACATGGGTGGCTGGGGAATTCTTAATCTTAGTGATTTTAATATAGCCTTGCTTGGGAAATGGTCGTGGAAACTATCTTGCAACCCAAATTGTGGTTGGGCCAAAATCATATACATCAACTACCTAAACAGAAGCCCAACTGGAGTTTTGTCTTATACTCCACCCAGAAACAAATCTTTCTTCTGGGCGGGTGTTATCCCCGCCCTTTTACCCTTTCGGTCTTGCATAAAATTAAACCAGGACGATTCTCCTAACTGGGTTCTGGAAAAAAATGGGAAGTTCACTGTCAAATCCTTTTACAAATTCCTTATTGACAGTGGATTGTATAGTCCACTCTACTCGCATTTTTGGAAAACTCGTAGTCCTAGCAAAATAACTCTTTTCTGCTGGCTTGCTGGAGAGGATAAAATTCTCACTCTTACAAATCTTTTCAAAAGAAGGTGCAACTTTCAAAACACCTCTGATATTTGTGTTTTATGTCACAATGCCTCAGAGGACCTCGATCATCTTTTTCTTAATTGCACCTTCTCAAACCGAATCTGGCATTTTTTCTTCAACTCTTTGACCCAATCTTCCCTCCACAATCTATCCCCTCGCTCTGGACTACCTGGTTACCATCCATTAATCTTCAACTCCGATGCATCTGGGATTTCATCTCCCGAGCGATCTTATGGAATATCTGGATTAAACGGAATACCCGTATTTTTTTCAACTTAATGCTTTTACTCGCTTCTACACTATTATTTTTTTAAATCGCTAATATCTCGCTCTCTTGGTTTTCTTTTAGTTTCGATCAGTAACTCAAACAATCTCTCTCCGAGGCATCCCCTACGAATCAAGCGCTCCCTCAATTTCCTTAGTGCCGAGTCTCCACTCATTCCGCGATCAAGATCCGGGATGTAGCACGTGAGTAGTCCCTACACTTGTCCGATCGATATGCACGATGATCCGGACGGTGTTTTTTTCATCCGTCCAGACTTTTTATCTTTGGCTTATACTGGTTTTCTCCTACGTTGTTGTTATGTTGTACTTAGTTTTGTTCCTCACCTCTAGTGAGAGGGATCGTTCTCATCGTATCCTTTGCTATTTCAATAAAAGTCGTGGTTTATCCACATTTTTTTCAAAAATGGCTATCTTATCACACACACGCACGGATGTCATATCGAACATTTTGAATATATGGAAAAACAATGAATAATACTCTTAAATTAAGAGAAAAAATACATTTAAATAATTAAAAACATAGAAAAATATATAAGTAAATATTTTATTTTCCTTTTTCTTGAATAGTTTATAAAAATCAGATGTTTTGTTAATTTTAGGTATAATTGCCATATAAGTCCCTGTAATTGTGTACTTTCTGCCTTTTTAGTCCTTGTAATACTTTTAGGTACATTTAAATCATCATATTTGATCGAGTTGGGACTTTTGAGTCTGAGGCGTAGATGGCGTTATCTTCGCCGTTTCTTTTGAGCTGGCATGGTTTTTAAATATTTCTCTGTTAGGTACAATTAAATCCTTGTATTTGATCGAGTTGGGACTTTTTTTAGTCCCCTTATTTCGATAATAAAAAGTCACATTTTGCGAGTTAGGTCTAATTAAGTCCTCATATTTGATCGATTTGGGACTTTTTAGTCCCCCAATTTCATAATAAAAAAAGTCACGTCGGCGAAAAAGAAACGGCAGAAAGTTAACGCCCATCTATGCCGCGGACTAGAAAGTCTCAACTCGATCAAATATGAGGGACTTAAATGTACTCTAAAAAAGTATTACAAGGACTAAAAGGGCAGAAAGTACACAATTACAGGGACCTGTATGGCAATTAAACCTTAATTTTAGATGAATTATGAGTTTTTAAAAAAATAAGTTTTGATAAATTAAAAAAAAAATTGCCCTACTCTTATTATTAAGAATAAATACCCTTAGTTTCCAAAAGAAAAAGTAGTTACTTATTTAGGACCGTGCTTTATTAAGTATTCAAGCGATTGAAAAGTACTAAAGTAGAATAAAAAGAATGATCACACCAGACCAACCACTTGCAACAAACATCCCAGTCATAAAAGTGCCCAGGGATCTTATTCATTTCTGAGCTTTGAAGCTTCATCATATGCCAAATCCCAAGTACATTTACCATCTCTATATTTACATAGATATCTACATCATTCTCTTCCATATCCATTGGTACCATTTGCCTTGAGCTCAGTCAGTTAAACTGAGAAGTAAGGCATGATGAATTTCACTATTCCTCTCTCCCACTTGAATGCTGAATTCCTCCCACTGGACGGTGCGCCTCATTCAGAGGTGCCTTTGCTGAGGGTGCCTATCCCGCGCATCTACAGAGTGCCCTCAAGCATCCGAAAGGACAGTGACAAGGAGTACGAGCCAAAACTGGTGTCCTTTAGTCCTCACCATTTTGGCAATCCCCACCTGAGGGCCTACGAAGCTCACAAGTGCAGAGTCCTTGTCCACTGCCTCACAAGGCAAAAAAAACTCTTAAGGGATATTGAAGCGGAAGTTTGGGCCACTCTTAATGTCCTTATCATGAGTTGTTATGACAAGCTTGGGGAAAGGTGGCTGAATTATCTCGAGGACTTGGTTAGGGTCATGGTGATTGATGGGTGCTTCTTGTTGGAGCTTGTTCGTCCTGTTTTTGCTCACCCATCTGATGATCCTGTTTACAGCTTGCGCATTGAGGGTTATAACTTCATTGACATTCTTGATGACATGATGCTCCTGGAGAACCAGCTTCCTCTGCCTTTTCTCCGGTTGCTCCACTACCACCTTATGCCCACTCGCTGGGAGGTAATTAACAGTTATATATATACTCCCTCCGTTATTTTTATATGTCGTGATCAATGAAATTTCACGTACTAACACATTTAAGGAGGAAATCTTATTTTATAACTAACACATTTTTTCATAAAGAAAAAAAATAGCCATCACGGTCATTTTATTTTATTTTTTTAAATTATTTATAAAAATGAGTAATTAGTAATGTACTTTTATAAAATAATATTTATTTATATACTTTTACGCACTAGCAATTTTTATTTGCTTCTATACCCATAGGGTTTTATAAATTTAATAAAAATACATATGAAACTCTGATTTTCATTTTTCCCATTTTTTTTATTTGAAATGTAAGGAGAGGAGGTAATTGATAATTTCATCTTTTATATGTTACAAGTAAATATTTATAATTAATAATAGATATTTATCAACATTAAGAACTTTAAAAATTAATTAGTCAAAATATTTCTCAAAACAACTAATTAAATCTTATAAAAAGTTGCTGGGCTAACTTTATGTGTTTAATCACCTTTACATCATTTTATTTCCTTTCAATTTTCTATTTATTTATTTATTTTGCATGTAGCCGTATTATTTATTTATTTTTTTTTTTGAAAAAATGGATAAACCACATCATTAACGAAAACACCGTATTATTTATCTGCAATGAAATTATTATTATCTATTTTTGAAAAAAAATATTGTTAACGTATCATCATTCATCACCATGTCAATTAAATATATATATATATGTGTGTGTGTATAGATGCATGTTGGATGGATTTTTCAATCTATATACTCGGACTTCAACCCTACGCAATCCGAGGCCTTGGAAGTTGCTCTGCATCCCCTGGACTACGTAACTTCCTCTATGAAGATCATCCGCAATAAAACGATGCTGCCGTCATTTATCTCAAAAGGTAACTGGAAGTCAGCCATTGAGCTCTCGAACGCAGGAGTTGACTTCCAAATCTCCAACAATAACCAAATTGAGTTTAACAACGGCATCCTCAGACTGCCATTGATGGTGGTGAACTACCGAACCAAGAGAAAGCTCTTGAACGCCATTGCTTATGAACAGCTTCGCGGTGGCGACACCATGCTGACTGCCTCTGTGATTTTCATGGCCAACCTTATGAAGACGCCGGAGGATGTTAACCTGCTTTGCTCGGCGGGAATCATCTTGAACAACCTTGGTAACCATCAAGAAGTTGTTGATCTCTATAGTGATACTTCCTATCGCCTTATGGATTTTGGCCGCCATCATGAGGCCATCCTTTGTGAGATCAATGAGTATTGTGGCACCAAATGGAGAAGGTTCCGAGCTCATCTTAAAAGGACGTACTTTAGAAGCCCTTGGGATATGTTATCTCTTGTGTATGCTGTTATTATCTTTCTCTTCACTGTTTCACAGACTTTCTACACCATTGCTGCTTATTATTCTTCCATAAATGACTCACGTCCCAAGTAAACAAGCTCTCGGACCCGATCGAGGCACCGTGCATGAAGTTCTCAATGGTTTGGCTTAAGAGGTTTGACGAAGCTATTTATGAAGTGTGTGTTGGCTATTTTATGTGTGTTTGAATATTGCTTTACTGTAATAAACATTGAGCTTAATTAAGACTTACGTCTTAGGTTGATTTGCAAAGGGTGATTGCATAGTAAAAGAAAAATAACCTAGTAAACTTTATCATATATTTTTATCTTATCTTTTTGTGCAAATATCATTTTATATATAAACTAAGATTCCATTAGAATTATGAAGTTTTAACTCTTTTCAATACTATCTAGCTATGATGACGTTCCACGTGAGTAGAAAAGGTTTTCAAGAAGCTTGATATCATGGTAGTGTGGTTTAATTGTGTGGTTTTCTATATGTGATTTGTTCCAATAACCTCATTTAGCTTAGAATTTCTTTTATGCTGTGTTTTATGTATTTTTCAAAAATTTTATATTTCATTAATATTAACAAAAACCTCTGAATTTATCTATTTTCATTTTAATATCCTTTGTTTCCATTGTCCATTACCTTCAATAAAATATTTGAAGAATATTACTTCTATTAATTTATGAGATAATTATTCTAAATGCCCAGAGCAAGGACCTTTATTCGTAAAACAATATATAAATTAATTAGATATATGATTAAAGTATTAAACATTCATCATATTAATTAATTTATATAAATTAATTATTGTATATTTCAAAATTTTGAGATCAAGATATGTAAAATGTGTAAGGCTATTTTCGCTATTTTAAATATCTTATTTGGTTGATAATAAAATTGTTAAATCACAGTAAACACAAGAAATGTGTCGATATATATATATATATATGAAATAAATAAATAAATAAATAAATATAAAAAACATTTAATTAAAAAATGAAAATGAAAAATCTCAATAAAAAAACCTTCTAAAATCGCCATAATAAAATTAAAAAAATGCTAAAAACTGCACTATTTAATATAAAATAGTACAATAGCTCCACAAAACAAATTTATAAGGTCATAAGTTTAATCTAAGAATATGCATGATTGAATATGCTAATAAATTCAAACTCTTTGAAAAAAAGCAACAAGCACCAGAACTCCAGGAATGTGCACGTGTGGGGAGCAGATCACGCTGACCCACGTGCACTCACCTTACACAGGACATGAGGTTCGATCTCGGGTCCTCCCCGAAACAAATGCCCTACGCAAGGGACTCGATAACAATTGACCCAAAAACAGTTGGTTAAATTCAAATTTTATCCTCTTCTTCTATATATATATATATATATATATATATAATACGACAGTTGATAAAAAGCAAGAGATTGAAAGAGACAAGCATAAATAGGCATATAAACGGTACCGTGAACAATGCTAAAAACTTGTACTTATAGTAAAAATGGGTAGGTGGATGTTGAGGCTTTAGTAGAAATGGAGGTTGGATTGTTGAGATTAATTGAGTTACTTGCCAAAAAGAGGCTTTAGTAGAAATGGAGGTTGGATTGTTGAGATTAATTGAGTTACTTGCAAAAAGAGGTAGGTGGGCGGTGTATTTTTTTTATATATATATTTTCTCTATAAGTAGAAATTAAGTTAGTCAGTTGAGATTGATTAAGTTACTATTATACTTACGATTATGACGGTTCATATCAAAATACTATACATTTCATTTTTCATACTATTCATTTGCATATGTAAAATAAATTGGATGAAAATTTGAGATTATTTCTAATCCTAGAGATATCACCATATCCCAGAACCTTCTAAGTGAACTTGATCTTATTGACCCTCCCATTAGTGGGAGAAGATTTACCTGGTCGAATGGACAATCTAACCCTATCTGGGTTCGACTTGATCGATTCCTTTATTCTCATGATTGGACCTCCTTATATCCCAGAACATCTCAATTTGATCTTCCCAGATTTGGCTCGGATCATTCTCCTATCTGTCTCGATTTTCGTTTACACCTTAAGAGATCACGAATCTTTAAATTTGAGAAATTCTGGTATACCAACCCTCATATCATCAATCTTATTCAAGAATGGTGGCCAGAACCAAACCCTGTTGGCTGTGGAGCGTTTATCTTTTTCCAAAAAAACTTGCTCATTTAAAATCCAACCTCCGCACTTGGTCCAAGAACAATTTTTTGCGCTTCTAAGATCCTCAAAAGCAGTCTTCTAGCAGAATTACATTCCATCGACATTATTGGTGAAATTAGACCTCTTTCAGAGGAAGAATCCAACCGACTTACCCAAATCCGCTCTCGAACTATACAACATTTTTAAACCGGGAAGAAATTTCATCGGAAACAACGTTCCAGGATTACTTGGCTTAGAGAAGGGGACTCTAACAGTAAATTCTTTCACCAAGTTGCAAATGGCAGGAGAAATAAAAATCACATACCACGTATTCTTCATAACGGCAATTGGATCGACGGAAATGCTCAAATTGGTAGAATCTTCACTGATCACTACCGATCTGTCTTTGGTACTTCTTTTCCAAATAGATTTCTCCTAGACGGCATTTTTCTTTTTTTGATTATAAGGAAAGAATTGATCTCTCCCAGCTTTGAACTTCCTTTCACTCATCGAAGAAATTAAACAAGCTATTTTTTTGACCTTAACTCTGACAAAGCTCCTGGTCCGGACGGCTTCCCTATCTTCTTCTTTCAAAAACATTGGACCATCCTCCAAGACACTCTTGTTAAGCTTTTGTGAGGTTTTTTTACTGAAGGAACCATCAACCTTGAGCGTATCAACTGGATACATATTGCTCTTATTGCAAAAAATAACACGCCAGGAGTTGTGACGGACTTTCGACCCATCAGCCTTATCAATTCTACCTGTAAAATTATTTCCAAAATCCTCGCCAATCGCCTCAGTCCTGTTATCAGTATGCTAGTTGATGAATCACAATCCGGATTTATTAAAGGCAAATGTATTGCGGACAATATTGTCGGTGCACAAGAAATGATTTTCAACTTACAAAAACGAAAACGTCTTGGTCACATCTTTAAAGTGGATTTCGCAAAAGCTTTCGACTCTCTTGACTAGAATTTTCTACTTGAAATTCTTGCTGCTAAAGGCTTTGGACCTAAATGGATCTCCTGGGTTCATTCCATACTTAGTACTGCCAAGGCCCAATTCATTATCAACGGAACGACTCAGGGCTACATTCGATGCAAAAGAGGCTTGAGGCAAGGCGATCCCCTTTCTCCATTGCTCTTCACCCTTGCCATTGATGTTCTGAGCGCTATGTTCTTCCACGCTCTCAAATCCAAAGTCTTGGTGGGTGTTCCCTTGAATCATACCGATAACACTTGTCACTTCCAATATGCTGACGACCTTCTAATTTTCTCTACTGGAGGACAAGAAGATCTTTATATCATTAAACTAATCCTGTATCTTTATGAGGGATCCTCTGGCTTAACCATTAATTATTCGAAAAGCTGGCTGTACTCCTCTAACTACGGCTTCCAACCTCATCATTCCTCAGCTAGAATCCTAAACTGCTCTCGAAGCTGTCTCCCAATCACCTACTTAGGAGTGCCTCTTTCTGGTCGCAGACCCAAACGAAATGACTGGGCAAAACTCATTGACATGATTCGCTCTAGACTCACTTCTTGGAAAGCAAATTACTTATCACTTGGTGGACGCTTAACGCTCATTAACTCTGTCCTCTCTACTGTTCCTGTTTACTGGATGTCAGTTTTCAAGCTCCCCGTTTGGGTGATTAAAGAAATTGATAAAATCCGGAGAGATTTTCTTTGGAAAGGCCCCGATCTGGGACCCAAAGGAGTCAGATTGATTGCCTGGAACAGGATCACTAGACCGCGGGAAATGGGAGGCTGGGGAATCCTTAACCTTCAGACCTTCAACAACGCTTTACTAGGAAAGTGGTGGTGGAAATTATCTTGCAATCCTAATAGCAGTTGGGCCAAAATCATTCACGCTAATTATTCTATAAGTGACATAAATGGAATTTTTTCTCACGTTCCACCCAGAAATAAATCCTTTTTTTGGGCAGGAGTGACCTCCACTTTACTCTCCTTCCGATCATGTATCATGAAAACTATCAGAAGTGGCTCTAACACTTCACTATGGTCTGATCGTTGGCACGCTGGACTTCTACTTAAAGATTATTGGCCCGATCTCTACAATGATTGTACTGTCCCTTGGATTACCATCAGGCAATTCTCCCAGTTTCTAAACAACCCTGAGCTTTTATTTCCCACTTCCACCCCCGATATGTTATCTGCTTTTCTTGAAATTATCCCTGATTGCTCCCATATTCAAGATGATACTCACACTTGGACCCTTGAAAAAAGTGGCACGTTCACAGTCAAATCATTTTTATAAATTTCTCATTGATGGTGGAATTCGCGACCCGCTTTTACTCCCTTTTCTCGGAAAAAAATCGTTGTCCAAGCAAAATCACTCTTTTTCTCACTGGCTTCTGGGAGGACAAAATCCTCACTCTCACAAATCTTTTCAAGAAAGGTTACAATTTTTCAAAACTCCACCGATACCGTGTCCTTTGCCACAATGCCTCCGAAAATCTTCATCATCTCTTCATCGATCGTGTTTTTCTCCAAACGCATCTCGGGCATTTTTTCTCAAATTTTTAGAATCAAACTCTCTTCCACGGACAATTCCATTGCTCTGGACCAATTGGATACCATCCTTAGTCCCTCAACAGCGAATCCTCTGGGACCTCACTTCCCGTGCAATCTTGTGGAATATTTGGCTTGAAAGAAACAATCGCATCTTTCAGGTTGATCGCATCATCGCATCTCAATATTATTTATAAAAGCTGCTAATATGCTTCTTTCTTGGTTCTCAACAATCGCGATAGGGCATCAACAAAAATCTCAATGAAGCATCACGTGAAAAATCAAACGTTCACTCAACTTCTACGCTGCTAGAGCCTCAAATACTACTCGCGACTCGACCACAATGCAGCTCGGGAGTAGTTGCTCCTTCTACATTTCTAGACGAGGCTCGAGATGCCGGACGGTGTCTTCCTACTGCTTAGACTTTTATCTACTCTACTTCTCTGCTTTTATTTCCCATGACTTTGTTCCCCTCACTCGGTGAGAGGATTTAACTCTTTGTACTTTCGTCTTTCCTTTCAATATATCAGTGGTTTATCCACTTTTCTTAAAAATTGCATACTGTTGGATTTAACGGTGCAGGACGAAAGTTCATAGATACAAAAAAGATCGGGGATTTTTTTTTTCTAAATAAGATTATTTAGCTTGAAAAGAAATATATCCTCAATTACAGAACCAATATACAAGAATCAATGAGACAATAACAAATGTGAATATATGAAATACACTCACTTTCTAATGCTTAAATTGTATAGCTAGCAATTGTTTTATCCATATATAATTAAAATTATTAAATAACAGGTTAGAAATGTATGAAAAATACATAAATACTTTTTTGTTGGGTTAATAATTAAATTTAAAAATTACAAAATATAATAGAAAAATAATAAATATAAAAATTTTAATAATAAAATTAATAGTTAAACTAAATATTACGATACTTAAAATTATTAAAATAACATTAAAATTTTTGGTATATAAAAGATTTTTAATTCCAAATTTATGGATTTTTCTAATTAAATACAAAATCTTATAATACAACATCTGCAATTACATTTAACCAAATTTAATTATATTGTATTTTAAAATCTATGTATTTTCAATATAGTTATATTAAATCAAACGCCACCTTAATGAAGATGAGATGCTGCAGTTCAATAAGAAACTGAAAGACTGAAGGTTGTTTCATTACATAGTCACGTGATGAGCATGTGCAAGTTTGTTATAATTGTTTCGCTGATGTGGAAGCTGAATTGGATAAGTTCTTACAGCTTGAAGCCACATCAGCATAGTTGTTATAACCGTATTTTCCATTCCTGTAACTAGATATATATACAAACATCATCTCTGTAACTCATCTGATTTTGAATGAAAATTTTTATCTCTTCTCCTCAATCCCTTTGATGCTTTTGGAGATCGTCAACAGGATTCTTGGTTTCAGGTTGGTTCAAAACATTCTTCTTGATATATATATATATATATAATTTTTTATATACACCTAAGCACAAGGAAAATTAAATTTTAAAAACTAATTATTTTTTTAAAAGTTTTACTTTCTAATAAAAATCATTTTTTTTTGCAAAAAATATATTTATATTTTCCTAAAAAAATTAAAATATTTTATAAAAATTATATCTTCAAACAATTGTGATTTTTTTTTTTCGAGAAATTACATAACTTGTGGTATCATCATCTAATATATATATATAACAAGCCATTTGGATTACTACATGTATATTTCGCATCACATAAGTGAAATCTAATAAGAAAAATAACTCTATATTAAACTATATGCCGAGTTAGCATCATGGATAAAAAATGGCTATTTTATTATATATATATATATACACACACACATAGATGTCATATCGAACATTTGGATTATATGAAATAACAATGAATAACACTGTTAAATTAAGAGAAAAAATGCATTTAAATCATAAAAAACATAGAAAAATATATGACTAAATATATTATTTTCTTTTTTCTTGAATAGTTTATAAAAATCAGATGTTTTGTTAATTTTAGATAAATTATGAGTTTTTAAAAAAAAATAAGTTTTGATAAATTTTAAAAAAAATCGCCCTGCTCTTACTACTAAGAATAAATACCCTTAATTTTCAAAAGAAAAAGTAATTACTTATTTAGAACCGTACTTTATTAACTATTCAAGCAATTGAAAAGTACTAAAGTAGAATAAAAAGAATAATCACACCAGACCAACCACATGCATGCAACAAACATTCCAGTCATAAAAGTGCCCAGGGATCTTATCCATTTCTGAGCTTTGAAGCTTCATCATATGCCAAATCCCAAGTACATTTACCATCTCTATATATACATAGATATCTACATCATTCTCTTCCATATCCATTGGTACCATTTGCCTTGAGCTCAGTCAGTTAAACTGAGAAGAAAGGCATGATGAATCTCCCTATTCCTCTCTCCCACTTGAATGCTGAATTCCTTCCACTAGGACGGTGCGCCTCATTCAGAGGAGCCATTGCTGAGGGAGCCTATCCGACGCATCTACAGAGTACCCTCAAGCATCCGAACGGACAGTGACGAGGAGTACCAGCCAAAACTGGCGTCCTTTGGTTCTTACCATTTTTGGCAAGCCCCACCCGAGGGCCTATGAAGCTCACAAGTGCATAGTTCATTGTCCACTGTCTCAAATGATGTGAGAGGCTGACCCACTTCAGTGAGACTTAGAACAGAACTCTGCACAAATCAGGTATTGTTTCACTTAGTAGAGCATTCACACTTTCCTCGAGTCGAACTCGTGACCAAAGCCTTTTGTCTCACTTAAAGTGAGCGCATCTCACCAATTGCATCTCACCATATGATCAATTGGTGAGATGCGCTCACTTTAAATGAAATAAAAAGGCTTAGGTTGTGGGATCAACTCTGAAGAAGTTCAAAATGCTTGATTATACAAAATAATATTTTGATTTGTAATAAATTTTGTTCTGGATCTCACCGAGGTGGGCCGATCTCTCACGAAAGGCAAGAAAACAGTTAAGTAGTGTTTGGTTTGGGAAATTTGGAGTTACATATAACTTGAGTTACTTGGTTTTTAAAAATCTAGTGTTTATTTCACAAGATTTTAAAAACCCATGTTACTCAGATTACATCCAATGAGGAATTTGGTTTTACGTGCAAATTGGGAGTAAGTCAAAATCTCGGAAGTTGAAAATCCTTATGTGATGTATATATATGTGTGTATACACACACACACACACATATATATATATATATGTAATATGTATATATATATATATACACACATAGACATATACATACACAAAAAAATATATACACATACACATACATGCATATGCATATATACACATATATGTATATATATATATACATATATATATTTTATATAAACATACATAGGTATGTTTACATATACATACATATACATATATACATATATACACTTCTACATATATACATATGCATATATGCATATACACACATGTATACATATACCTATACATAGTATGTTTACATATACATATACTCATATACATATATGTATATACATGCATATATTCATATACACACAGACATATATACTTATATATATGTATATAGATGTGCATATATACACATATACATACATTTATACACATGTTTTTTTCAATTCCAGATTTATAAATTATTCCAAAGAAAGAAAAAATCTTATAATACAGTAATTCCAGTTACACCCAACTAAACACAAAATTTAATTGCACTGTATTTTAAAAACCAAGTATTTTTAGTTAGAAGATAACTGAAAAATCCACTGCATTTAGAATTTTATTCAACTAAACGCCACCTTAAGGGATATTGAAATGGAAGTTTGGGCCACTCTGAATGAACTTATGAGTTGTTATGACAAGCTTGGGGAAAAGGCGTCTGGATTATCCCCAAGACTTGGTCAGGGTCATGGTGATTGATGGGTGCTTTTTGTTAGAGATTGTTCGTCTAGTTTTTGCTCACCCATCTGATGATTCTGTTTACAGCTTGCGCATTGAGGGTTATTACTTCATTGACATTTTTGATGACATGATGCTCCAAGTGGAATCAGGTTCCACTCCCTTTTCTCCAGTTGCTCCACCACCACCTTATGCCCACTGACTGGCTGGTAATTACAGATACATGCATGACCATTTGGAGCTTTTTACATATAAATTTCCACGTTGTGTTCTCCAAAGTAACTGTTTGGTTTAGTGCTTATATATGAAATGGGTTTGCCGGCCGTTTAAGTAGGAAATGCTTATTTTATAACTAACTTACTTTTTCAGACAGGAAAAAAAATGAATTCAAGTTAAGTTAGACTAGTTTAGTTAAAAGCCATATATCAGTGCCATTTTAATTTTTTTTAAAATTATTTATAAAAATGAGTAATTAGTAATGTATTTTTAAAAAATAATATTTATTTATATACCTTTATACACTATTAATTTTTATTTGCTTCTACACCCATATGGTTATACAAATTTAATAAAAGTGCATATATATATATATAGATTCTGATTTTCATTTTTTTCCCCCTGTTTATATGATATGTAAGGAGAGGAAGTAATTGATGATTTCATCTTTTATTACTTAGAAGTAAAAACAACTAATTAAATCTTATAAAAAGTTGCTGGGTAACTTTATTTGTTTAATCACATTTACATCATTTTATTTCTTTCAATTTTCTATTTATTTATTTATTTTGCATGTAGCCATATTATTTATCTGGAATGAAATTATTATTATTTTTTTTTAAAAAAATATTGCTAACGTATCATCACCATGTCAATTAAATATATATATATATGTGTGTGTGTATAGATGCATGTTGGATGGATATTTCAATCTATATACTCGGACTTCAACCCTACGCAATTCATGGCCTTTGGAAGTTGCCTTGCATCCCCTGGACTAGTACGTAACTTCCTCTATGGAGATCATCCTCAATAAAACGGAGCTGCCGCTATTTATCTCAAAAGGTAATTAACTGGAATTCAGCCATTGAGCTCTCCAAAGCCGGGGTTGACTTCCAAGTCTCCAACACTAACCATACTTGATGTACTAACGACTAACGAGGCGAAAGCTTTACTTATCATTGATGGGAATTAAGCAACAATCTCAATAGATTGTAAACAAATAAACAATCCCCAAGCTTGCTAGATGAAGAGAGCAACCTAACAAGACCAAAATTGCAATCACACGAGACACCAAATTTTACGTGGAAAACCCCTTAAATCAACGGTGAAAAACCACGGGTCAATCTTGACCAATCCAAGCTCCACTATGATCAAATTCAGGGTACTAGAGAGAGTCTCAGAGAATGAGCATAAATAAAAATACAACTTGACCAAAACAATAGCTAAAACAAGCTATATTGGAAACAAAAACAATATTCTATAGCTTCTATTCTGACCCTCATATCTTGAGCTAAGAGAAGCCAAATCACAAACCGTCCGGTGAAAATCAAGCTCTGCAAGTCCCGAACGTGCCCACCAAATTTCAGCTCAATCGGACATCGTTTGACCCTCAAACACCGACTTGAATTTGCTTGCTCTGTCAGAATCCGAACCTGCGAAAATCTGCCGTTTTTATCTGCGGCAGCTATCTCCCTGATTTTTCACTCTCTTAACCGTAATATGATGGAAAACACTTAATAAAGTGAACCCTAATGGGCTTGGACCATTTGGGCTTTTTCTCCACATAGGGGCCGGGAGCCCAATACCCAACATATCTCCCCTCACGACTATGTGAGGTGACCGCCATCCCAGGTGATCATCGGCAAACCTCAAACTTCCCTCTTGGCAAAGTCTTTTGTCAACATGTCGACACCATTGTCATCTGATGAACTTTAGCCAACTCCAACAACCATCAATGCATCTGCGTATCCAATGATACCCTCACATCAATGTGTTTTGAGCGAGAATGAAAAGTTTGATTCTTGGCAAGATAAACGCGCACTTTGACTATCACAATATAAGGCGTATCTCTCTTGTGTATCGCTAAGCTCAAGCAAGAACTTTTTTTAAGCCAAAGTAATTCCTGCGAGGCTTACGTGATGGCAATGAACTACGCCTCGGTTGTGGACAATGCAACACACTTTTGCAATCTAGATTGCCGAGCCACAACTCCCCACTAAAACATGATCAAATACCCGAAGTGGACTTTCTAAAATCAACGTCTCCGACCATATCGAGTCTAGTATAACCGACAAGCACAAGCTTCTCACCACCAAAACAAAAGATTTCAAGTCACAGTTCCCTTTAAGATACCTCATAATCCATTTCACTGCATTCCAATGCTCTCTACGGATTTGAGAGAAATGCGCTAACATTGCTAACATCATAAGCAATGTCGGTCTAGATACACACCATGGCATACATTAAACTCCCAACATCGGATGCATAGGAACACTTTCCATGTCAACCTTCTCGGTCCCGGTTGAAGGACTCGACTAACACTCGGTTTGAAATGTGCGACTAGAGAGTGCTTCTGAGACTTAGGCGTTCCCATGTTGAACCTCTCCAGCACCTTCTCAATATATTTCTTTTGAGACATCCAAAGCTTCTTCTCTTTTCTATCACGCACAATACTAATACCCAATATACGCTTTGCTTTGATCCCAAATCTTTCATAGCAAATGAGTTGCTGAGTTGCTTCTTTAACCTGTCAATTTTAGAAAAATCTTTCCCTACAATAAGTATGTCATATGTCATCAACATATATAATAAAATCACCATCAACAAACTTGCTCACAAAGACACAATGATCAGAAGTAGTCTTTTTATAGCCTTGCTCAATCATAACCGATTCAAACTTCTTATACCATTGTCGTGGAGCTTGTTTCAAGCCATACAAACTCTTTTTCGACAAACACACATGATTTTCTTTGCCTTGCACCCTGAAACCCTCAGGTTGTTCCATATAAATTTCCTCCTCCAAATTACCATGGAGAAATGCGTTTTGATATCCATTTGCTCAACTTCCAAATCAAGAGTTGCAGCTAAACCCAACAGTTCTAATAGATGTCATTTTTCACAACGGGTGAGAAAAATCTCATCAAAAAGTCGATCCACTTTCTTTGACTAAAACCTTTCACCACCAATCTAGCTTTATATCTAGGAGATGCTTTGAATTTCCTTCATATTTCACCACAGTAAATCCATCTATTCTTTAAGGCCCTTTTTGCCTTTAGGCAACTTGACTATATCAAATGTATGATTGTCATCTAAGGTTTCATTTCATCTTCCATTGCATGAATCCATTTACGTTTTCTTCACTTTCTATGGCCTCTTTGCTAACTCTGCGGTTCTCCCCCATCGATCAAGGTCACATACTCATCGGATGGATGTCTCGGTGGACACATGTCTCTCTCGTTAGACCTTCTAAGTGGAACTTGAGGTGGATCTTCGAGTTCATCTTCATGTTGCTTTCGGGTTGTATCTGTACATCCATTCTTGGAACATCTAATTCATCTCCAAGTCGCGATCATCATTCGAACATCAATATCAACTGCCTCTAGATTTGGTGTAACATGGGCCGGCTCTGCATTAATTAACTTCAAGGGATCTTTTACTGCCCCACCTTATCAATGTCATCAAGCATTTGGTTTTCCATGAATACCACATCACGGGACTTCTAACCAGACTTCTTCTTCTTTGGATCATACGATCTTATCCCCAAACTCATCATTATGACTATAGCCCACGAAGATACATTGTCTAGTCTTCTCATCAAGCTTAGACCTCTCATCTTTTGGAATATGAACAAATGCTTTACAACCAAAAAGCTCTTAAGTGGTCATAGGAAACATCCTTTTCCAAACCATACTTTTATCGGCACATCACCTTTCAAGGCCTCAGCAGGGACTAAGATTGATCACATGTCTTCTGCTCTCTAATGCCTCACCCAAAACATTTGAGGCAACTTTGTACAGCATGCATCTAACCCTTTCCATCAATGTTACATTCATTCTCTACGCCGGACCATTAGTGAGGAGTTTTTGGGGAGGTGTCTTCTCATGTACGATTCCGTGTTGTCTACGGTATTTGTCAAAAGATCCACAATACTCACCACGTTATCCTCGATACATTTGAGCTTCTTACAGGGCTGTCTTTCAACCAAGGCATGGTATTCTACGAATTTTTCAAGCACACGATCTTTTGGTCTTCAAAGCATAGACCCAAAGTTTCTGGAATGATCATCGATAGATATCGAGAAAGTATAAAGGCACCACCATAAGATTTTTACCTTTAAAGGTCCACAAACATGTCGAATGTACTAACTCAAGCAACTCGACTTCCTTGAAGAGGATGCTTCTTAAAGGATATCTAGTTTTTGTTTTCACCTTAAGCTTGGGTGAGAACATCTCTCTAACTCTGCATTCTTCGATCCACGGAGAGCACATTCTTTTAGCCAAGCTAAAGCGGTCCTTTTTCACTAATATGACCAAGTCTTACATGCCTGAAGTGAGATGCCTCCATATCTCTTTCGCATTCACATCATCACTAGGAACAACACCTTTCAACCAATACAACTTAGAATCTTTATTTCCACGGGCTACAACCATGTTTCCTTTGGTAAGTTTCCATTTTTCCACCACCAAAGCAGGTTGTCATATCCGTCGTCATCAAATGCGCCATGGCGAAATAAGATTCAAGCGAACATCGAGAGCATACCTTACATCTTTTAGAGTAGCTTCATACCGTGGTAGTTTCTGAGACACATCTCAATACCGACCACCTTTGCAATGCCACTGTTACCCATCTTCATGAGCCAAAATCTCGATTTGAAAGATGTGAAGAATTCCTTCCTTGGCGTCACATGCAAAGTAGCACCACTATCCACAACCCGAGCAACTCTATCGGATACAATGTTGATTATATCGGTCTCGATTAGTAAAGACCAAATCATCGAGTAGCGGCGGAATCTGAGAATCACCATCTTGATCGCTTCTTCTCCACCTTGCCCTTTCCCTTGTTTTCTCACTTCCATTTAAAAACAATTCCTTTTTATATGCCCCATTTTTGTGACAATAATGGCACTCAACATCCTATGTCTGGACTTGGACTTGATACGCTTTTATCTCTACCTTTACGATTTCTATGAAGATTTCTCCCCGATCTTCATGAGGCGAGAACCTCTGGAGTTGAGAAGAAGAACCTTGAGTTTTCTTTCTCATCTCCTCATTAGAGTACTACTCTTAAGCGACTCTAGAGACACCACACCACGAGGCGGAATTTATTATTGAGACCCGAAATGTCTCCATGTATCGGTAGTGTGTTCCAGCGGCCAAAGTCAGAAATTTCATCCTCAAATTTAATACTCATCCCTAACAACTGATCAGAAGCCCACGAAACACATTCAAGTGATCGATAGAGTTCCCTCTTTATATCTCAAATTCATCATGGAATTCAACAAATATAGCTTGTTGTTTCGACTTTAGAAGCATACAAAGACTCAATCTTCTCCCACAATTTTTGGCTTCAATCTCATTAGCAATATGATTGTAAAACATTATCATCAACATATTGCCGAATAAACCCACAAACTTGTTGATATGCAAATGCCCATTCTTCATCAGATTTTTGAATACAGCTGCTCATGATAAACACGGTAAGTGCATATTTTTGACAAACAACAAATCTTTCATTTTCCCTTTCCAAAGATGATAATTGCTTCCATTCAAATTAATCATCCTGTTTGTATTTGGCTCCATCATTCAAGTGGTTAAAACCACTATGATCACAAAGATTGAGAACCTGTCTTTGATACCACTACGATGGGAATTAAACAGCAATCTCGTAGATTGTAAACAAATAAACAATCCTCAAGCTTGCTAGATGAGAGGAGAGACAACCTAACAAGACCAAAATTGCAATCACACAAGACACCAAATTTTCGTGGAAAACCCTTAAATCAAGGGTGAAAAACCACGGGTCAATCTTGACCAATCAAGCTCCACTATGATCAAATTCAGGGTACAAGAGAGTCTCAGAATGAGCATAAATAAAAATACAACTTGACCAAAACAATGGCTAAAACAAGCTATATTGGAAACAAAAACAATAATGCGCAGCTTCTGTTCTGACCCTCATATATTGATCTAGGGGAAAGCCAAATCACAAACCATCTGGTGGAAATCAAGCTCTGCAAGTCGAGCGTGCCCACCAAATTTTCAGCTCAATCGGACATCGTTTGACCCTCAAACACCGGCTTCGAATTTGTTGTTCTTGTCAAATCGAACCACTGCGAAAATCTGCCGTTTTATCTTTACGGCGGCTATCTCTGAATTTTTCACTCTCTTAACCTTAATATGATGGAAAACACTTAATAAAGTGAACCCTAATGGGCTTGGACCATTTGGGCTTTTCTCCACATAGGACGGGAGCCCAATACCCAACAATCATGCTTGATATGTTTTGTGA